>NW_020675548.1:0-2648 GCF_002925995.2 Terrapene triunguis
CATGTGACCATAATGGTCCCTGCTGGCCTTAAAAAAAAAAAAAAAAAAAATCTATGAATCTACATGCTGAACGTTGGCTAGAATTGGCCCCAATATGTTTGAGGAACAAGAGATCTATTAAATATTCTTGTATGTCAGCTAAGATTGTAAATTGTGTAATTACCTCAATTCTCCCTGCAGTTGTAATTAGACACAATATACTACCCTCAACCCCCCCACCTTTTCTGTCCTTAACCGTTGGGCATTATTAGGCAGACACTACATCCCACTCCAGAGGTGGCTGCCTCTCAGTAGTGGGTCAGTGATCAGTGATTTGGTCCCCTTCAGGAGGGCTGGCACTCTACTAACAAGCTATTCTTCTCCTTGTGCTTTGTTTATCCTTCGTGTGACACAGTCTTTACCACGTTCTCATTTTCTGCATTTTACATCCCACCGAGTCAGTGATGAGCCTGCTAAGCTGATTGAATTGGTTGGGAACACGTGTTACATAACAACAGGGAGCTAAGATACTGCAGAGCTAAGCATTTGATAACAGCTGCAGCTATAAACACAGAGAAATGCAGTAATCCACCACCTGATGGATTAACTGCCAAATCTTAATACACACTTTTATTCAGATTTATAAAGAGGGCGATGCATATTAATTAGCTAATTATAAAAGAGCGCCTGCTGATGTGTTAGCTGCATAACACATTGAGCTGTCCCAGAGCTAATGCACAATGGCAAGCATTGTATCCATTCTTACATTTTGATTCAATCACTTACAACAGGGCGTCGCAGGTTAGCACGGAGATACACTGATAAATCTGCGTGTAGTGGGAAGGGCTCAGGAAAGCACTAACAACAGGTGGTGGAGGCTTGCTAACTGAGAACCTGAAGCCACAGGGTCAAGCCCCACAGATGACCTAACCAAGGATGTCCTTACACCACAGTAAAGGGAACAGCTATATAGAGTGGCTAGTGGATGGGGCACTGGCCTGGGCCTCAGATGATCTGGGTTCTAGTCCTACTTTTGCCAGGGGCCTTCACCTCTCTATGCCTCAGCTTCCCTATCTGTAAAATAAGGATAATGACACTGATCTCCTTTGTAAACTGCTTAGAGACCTCTTGATGAAGAGCTGGGAGTTATTATTTATACCTAACACCCACTAAATTAATGAACTGAAACCTTGGCTTATGCTTCTCAGTTGGTACCCGTGTATGACATGGCACTCCCTTCCTGAGTGCCTCCTAGCAGCTGGGTGTGATACAAGATGTGTTTCCCTGCATCTGGCACCCCCTGTCGGTTACTGACCTCACTAGGCAGGTCTGCACCGACTCAGTCCTCCAGCCAAACCACACAGTCAAAAATGGACAAACCCCTTCCAGGGTAGCAAAATCCCAACAAAACTGTCTGCCCTCACCAGGGTCTTCAGCCCCATCCCAAGGCCCTTTAAATCCCACCCTTTGCTCATTGACAGACCTGAGCCGTATCCGGGCCTCCATAAAAGGTAGTCACGTCTTATATGCTGCTGCTATTCCCCAGGCCTTTTCCCATGTAGCCCCATCCTCTTCACCCTGACCTCAGGGCTGTAGTGCTCAGATCTTCGTCCTCCTCACTGAATGTAAATGACAGACAAACTCATCCTCTGGTTCGCCCTCATGCTCCTGTGATCAGCGAGAAGCACCCTTCCTTGTTTCTCTGGTCCCAGCCCAAAACTGACCTGCCCAGCTCCTGCAGCTCCTTTTATCTGAGCCTGCTTGGCTCTGATTGGCTACTTCTATGCAGCCTCTCTAGGCAGGCCTGGAGGACCCACCTTCGCTGCTATTTTCCAGGGCAGGGTAAAGTAGGACCGTGAGGCCTCCAGCAAGGGGCCTCAAAGGGCCAGGTCCCCCCATCACACAATACTTGAAAAGTATTATCATTTTAATGAATGCAAAGGTAGGTCTCTGAAGCAGACCTCGGTACCCAATGCCACAGAGAGGTTCTTCCTGGAAACAGCAGTTGTTGCCATGGTTGGCAGCTGCCCTAGTCCTTTTATTCTACCCCCTGAAGTACGGCTGATTCATGCCATGTCAATAAATGAAACAACATTATTCAGGGCCCATTTTTACCTCAAGCTGTAGGGGGTGTCGAGTTAGTTCATTCCGCTTGGCTGCTCTGCTGGGACTGCTAGTTACTGTGGTGGTTTATACCACACAGAATCAGAAGTGTAGGACTGGAAGGGACTTGAGAGGTCATCTACTCCAGCCCTGCACTCAAGGCAGGATTACGGAATAGCTAGACCATTCATGACAGGTGTTTGTCTAACCTGTTTTTAAAAACCTCCAGTGATGGAGACTCCACAACCTCCCTAAGCAATTTGTTCCAGTGCTTAACTACCCTACAGCTAGGAAGTTTTTCCTAATGTCCAACCTAAACTTCCCTTGCTTCAATTTAAGCCCTTTGCTTCTTGTCCTATCCTCAGAGGTAAACAATAACAATTTTTCTTCCTCCTCCTTGTAACAACATTTTACGTACTAGAAAATGTCTATCATATTCCCCCACTGTCTCCTCTTCTCCAAACTAAACAAACCCAATTTTTTTCAATCTTCCCTCATAGGTCATGTTTTCTAGACCTCTCATCATTTTTGTTGCTCTCCTCTGGACTTTCTCCAATTTGTTCACA
>NW_020675549.1:0-11755 GCF_002925995.2 Terrapene triunguis
GGAAGACTATCCAATCTTGATTTAAAGACTTCAAGTGACGGAGAATCAACCTTGTCCCTAGGTAACTTGTTCCAATGGTTAATTACCTTCACTGTTAAAAATTTGCACCCAATTACTAGTCTGAATTTGTCTAGCTTCAGCTTTCAGCCCTCAGGTCTCATTATGCCTTTTCTGCTAGATTAAAGAGCCATCTGCTATCAGAAATCTCTTCCCCATGCAGGTACTTATAGACTATGGTCAAGCCATCCCTTAATCTTGTCTTGGATAGAGAGATCCTTAAGGCAGCAAGAGAGATCTCACTGTAAGGCAGCAAGTATCAGAGGGGTAGCTGTGTAAGTCTGGATTTGTAAAAAGCAACAGAGTCCTGTGGCACCTTATAGACTAACAGACGTATTGGGTATTCACCCACGAAAGCTTATGCTCCAATACACCTGTTAGTCTATAAGGTGCCAGAGGACGCTTTGTTACTGTAAGGCAGGTTTCCCCGACCTTAAATCTTTCTTGTAACTCTTTACTGAACCCTCTCCAATTTTTCAGCATCTTTTTTTGAATTGTGGGCACCAGACCTGGACACAGCATTCCAGTAATGGTCTCATTAATGCCGTCTATAGAGGTAATGCCACCTCCCTACTCCTACATGATATTCCCCTGCTTGTACATCCAAGCTTTGTGTTTGCCTTCTTAGCTACAGCATTGTACTGGGAAAGCATGTTCAACTGGTTATCTGCCATAACACCGAAGTCCTTGTCAGTGTTACTGCATTCCTGGCTACAGTCCTCCATCCCCTAAGGATGGGTTACCGTCTCTGTTTCTCGGTGTATGCCCTTGCATTTGGTTATATTAAAATGCATGTTGTTCAAATGAGCCCAGCTTTCCAAGCGATCCAGTTTGGTCTGCGTAGCTGATGTGTCCCCACAACTCCACCAGTTTTTGTGTTGTCTGCAAATGTTATCAGTAGTGACTTTATATCTTCTTCCAGATCAATGATAGGGATATTGAATAGCAGTGAGCCAAGATCGCTGCCGAGCTCCACTAAAAACACCGACCCATCCGGTCAGTTCTCCATTTTAAATGATCTTTTGTGGCCTGAGAGACACGGTGGGTGATGTAATATCTTTTTATTGAACCAACTTCTGTTGGGGGAGAGACGCTTACACAGAGCTCTTCTTCAGGTCAAGCCTGTCAGTTAACCAGTATTTAATCCATTTCATATGGGCTGAATTGGCTTTATAAAGTTCTAATTTTTTTAATCCAAATGTCTAAGTATGTTATGTCAATGGTTACCTTTATTAACCAAATGTGATCTCCTCAAAAAACAATATCGAGTTCATCTGATGACCTATTTTCCATGAAACCATGTGGATTGGTATTAATTATGCTACCTTCATTTTAAGTCTTTACTGGTTGCACCCCACGTTAGCTTTTCCATTATCTTATCCGGGATCAATGTCAGAATAACTGGCCCATAGTTACCAGGGTTGACATGTTTGCCCTTTTAAAATATTTGTACAACATTTACTCTTTTTCATTCCTCTGGAATTTCCCCAGTGTTCCAAGAGTTGTTGAGGATCAACATGAACATTTCCCAGAGCTCCTTGGCCATTTCCTTGAACTTCCCTGGCTGTAAGTTGGTTCACGGAAGTGGTTTGAAGGCAGGAGGGAGCTCCCAAAGCGGGGGAGCAAAATTTAAATCCAAAGGGACAGGCATAGCGGGCGCTCCGTGTGCTTTAGAGGCACGAAGCTCAAC
Source organism: Terrapene triunguis (assembly GCF_002925995.2). Taxonomy (NCBI): domain Eukaryota; kingdom Metazoa; phylum Chordata; order Testudines; family Emydidae; genus Terrapene; species Terrapene triunguis. The sequence goes on from NW_020675549.1 coordinate 1,748, forward strand.
CAATGAGCAGGGGCGATAAAGAGAGGCGGTTCATTTTATATGGCTCTACTGGGGCCTCGGCTGACTAGTGCTGACAGATGCAAGGGAACATTTATGTGTGGTGGGATGGAGATGGGGTATTGGCATTATTTATATTACAGTAGTGCATAGAGGCCTCAGCTGAGATCCGAGCATACAAACACACAGCTACAGACAGTCCCTGCCTTCAAGAGCTTGCAATCTACATAGTCAAGACAGACAAAAAATGGAAGGGGAAAGAAAGGCCCAGGAACATGCCCAAGGTCACCCAGCAGATCAGTGGCAGAGCCCAGTCTCCTGACTCCTAGTTTAGTGCTCTAGCCACTAGTGTTGCTGCCTTCCAGGCTATCCTGGAAGTTCCTGCTATGGGCTGAAAATAGCTTCCTGCCAACTGTACTAAATACTTCATGTGAGTAAGGGAATTTAGCCAACGTGCTATAGAGGGGTGTCTTCTCACACTGGTTATGTACTTACCCCTACTAAGAAATCTTGGCCTTAGTCCCAGAAGCCAGTAGGGACAAATAAAGACTGCTGTGGCTGGTGATCAACAGCTGGGGTTTTATGACTACAATATAATAAGGTTTGAGGCAAGTGAAGCATTAGCACTAAATATTGACGTCTATTTTAAAAAGAGGCTTAGAAAGAGCTGCGATGGCTCCAACACAAGTGATGAACCTGATACAAAAGTTACTAGGTAGGTTTTTATGGCTTGTGTTAGGCGTTAGAATTGATGACTGCGTGAAGGTGAAGTTCACGAGGAGAATCAATTTGTCAAGGAGAACAACAATCTGGTGTGGCGCCGGGAGAGAAAAATGGTTTAGCAGAATGGACCCACCATGCTGGGGGCTCAATGTCATCGTCCTTGAGTCCCAGTTCTGGTACCCTCTGCATGTCAAGCAATACCTTACTCTGCAAGTATCCTGTTAAAATCAAAGGGTGAGTTAAGGTTGGACTCTGTGGACCAATATGGATTGAAATGTTCCCCCCACCTCACTAGAAACAAGGTAATTTTTTTTAAAAAACACCACTTTCTTTCAGTGTTGCAAACCTAAACACAACAGTTTTTGCTGGTGTGGGACAACTTGGAAGTGAAATTGACTAGAAACCTACCTCTAGTTTCATTGTCCATGTGAAGGGGAGTGTAAAAAGGTAAATGGTGAAAGCAAAATCAGATTAAATATATATATACATTTCAGATGCAGTATTGCCAACTCCAAAAGTGAAAAATCGTGAGTCTGACACCAAAAATCATGAGATTGGCTTAAAAATAACGAGATATTAAAAATTATATATGTGGGGTTCCTTTATTTGCCTTCTGGGTTTTGAGTCTTTAGGGTTCATGTTTTCAGGCATTTTTTGTGACCAGGAAATCAAGAAAATTTTCACAGGGAAAGATGAGGTTCTCTCACAATCACGTGTTCCCAAGGGCTAGGGCTTTAAATAAACCTTACCAAGTGTCAATAGGCTTGTGATAAAAGCTCAGGACTTGGCAATATTGCCTGTAATTTATCATTATTTGTATTGCAGTAGTGCCCAGGCAGGATCCATGTCCAATTGTGCTGGGTGCTGTACAAATGAATGGGGAGAGACAGACTCTTCCCAGAAGAGTGCACAATGCTACTTAAAGACACAACTTGATGAGTTGGCGTTGTAAGGATATGTGGACTGTTTTCTAAATCTGTAGCAGGAAGCCAGGCAGGAGGGACTGTGGAATGTTTAAGCTTGAAGTTCTGCACTGAAGAGAGAGAGAGAGAGTAGCTTTGGGGAGAACCCAGATGATGATGTGGAGGCCAAGACTATAACAGGGTTCAGAAAAGAACTAAGTAAGTTCATGGAGGATAGGTCCATCAATGGCTATTAGCCAGGATGGGCAGGGAGGGTGTCCCTAGCCTCTGTTTGCCAGAACATGGGAATGGGCGACAGGGGATGGATCACTTGATGGTTACCTGTTCTGTTCATTCCCTCGGGGGCACCTGGCATTGGCCACTGTTGGAAGACAGGATACTGGGCTAGATGGGCTATTGGCCCATTATTAAATATTTGTTCCCCCAGTACAGCCAGGCGTATGTTCTTATGAGACCACTGATTTCCTTCTAATAAGTTCCTTGTTCAGTCTAAGAAGAAAACGACGCTATGTCTGTGATGCTTCCCCATCGTCACGTGACATGGTGCCAGACACAGGTTATGTCAACAAGGCAAATGAAAGTGTGATTGTAGCTCAGGTAGGCATGCCCATGCTAGGCTTAGCCTAGCGAGGGTGAATAACAACGGCAGAGAAGATGTGGCAGCACAGACCTGGGCTCAGGCCAACAACCCGAGTACGTACGCAGGGTTCCCAGTGGAATTGTATTGGGATGGCTAGCCCATGCTGAAGCGTGTACAGCCATGTCTTCACTGCTATTGTTACCCGTGTTAGCTAGTGTAAGGGGACTGTTATCCCCTCACTAACATTCAGTGGGGGTGTTTTGATTGGCTAGCTCCCAGTACCAAAAGGGGAAGGGTCGATGGCAAATCAGGAGCCTGAGACTGACAGTCCCCAGGAACAATGGCGAGAGGCCAATGCTCCAGATCAGCCTGATTGACAGGGCGGGCAGGCTAATCAGAGGGTCATGAGGCCAGGGAGGTCCCGTCCTCCGTGTGAGCTGGAATTGCCTGGATCAGACAGAGTGGGGCCGAGCTAAGGAGAAAGCAGGGGCCCAGGCTGAGCTGGAGAGCAGAACCGTGCCAGATCCAGAGGGGCCAGAGGCGCAGCCACAGAGCCAGAGACGCAGCCCAGGGAGAGCAGATCCTGTGCTGGGAGCAGAGCCGCAGCCACAGAGCCAGAGACGCAGCCCAGGGAGAGCAGATCGTGTGCTGGTAGCAGAGCTGCAGCCACAGAGCCAGGTGTGGTGAGCAAGAGGGGCCAGCCAAGGGGGGACCTTGGGCAAAGGGCCCAGCACAGAAAGACACCCCCAGACAAGGGCCCTTGCAGGCCAGACCAGGAGGGGGACCTTAACCTGACGGGGGGCTGACGCTGGGAAGAAGGGTCCCACCACTCAAAGCCCGGAGGTGTGTGGCCACCACCATTGCAAGTGTCCAACCCGCAGCATCCCTGCAGCACAGCCAGGGCCTGAGACGGAAATCTGGGACTAACAAGGAACAGACTGTGAAGTGCCCTGATGTCCAGAGACACTGTTTGTGATGTTCCCTGCCACAAAGCGGGATGATGTGTTTTCCTTTAACCTTTCCCATTTTTCCTTATTCTTTTCTTTAGATTAATTGTTAATTAAACAACTTGCATTTGTTTTAAATTGTATGGAATAATCAGTGGGTCAGGGAGGTGCCCAGTACAGAGAGAGTACCCCGGAGTGGGGACACCCTAGCCCCTGTCCTAGGTGACCACAGCAGGGTTGGGGGTTGAGCCCCCCAGGAATCCTGGGCCCAGCCTTGTTGGGGTTACAAGGACTCTGCCAGACAGGAGAGTGGAAGGGGAGCCCTCAAGGGCAGGGAGGCCTCTGGGTAAAGGGAGTGGGAGCGAGGACTCAGATCCTTTCGCTAGCCCACTTCACCGGGGTAGTGCAGAAGCCCGGAAAGTTCCCCACAATAGCGGGACCATTCCCCCGCTTACACTAGCATACAGCTCGACGTGCCAGTGCTGCAATTACAGCTTCGTTTGTGGTGCAGACGAACCCATTAACTCGTTTGACTCAGCAGGAATAAAAGGAAAAGACTCTCCAATGACTTCGCGTTTGATAGCCCGCGGAATGGCCGAGTAGAAGGAAAGATTTACTGGAGCCAAAGACACAGTAAAACTTGAGAGAGCAACAAACCAAAGGTCAGCTCATCAATGTGGGTAACGAAGCTGAAAATTTGACACAGATCATTTGCTTTCACTGCCGCAGGAGCTAAGACTGTCGAAGATATCGTTCTGAACGGCACGATGAACATTTCATTCTGTGCTTCATGCCTGAGCACGCTTCAACTATGCCATGGTGGGAACCTTTAGAAGGTCCCTACATGAATTATTGTGACTTTGATATTGGCCAGAGACCATCTAGTTGCTGGGGTTCTAAACCAGGAATGTTCAGCTGATGACTGAGCTAACCCTGGAACAGATATTAACAAAAAACAAACAAAGCTTTAAACAGTTTGATGGAGGATTAGAGCAGTAACAGGATTTTACATCCCATGAAAAATCCCGAGATCTTGAATGTCTCTTTCCATTGTGGAATGAAAAAAAATTCTTGGAATTTTTCCTGGGGTGTCTGCCTGGCTTCCCAGTTATGTAGCTGGCAGCCAAGAAGCTGGTCAGGTGGGGAACCAGCTTCTCAGCTTCCCAGGTACCCCTGTGGCAGCTCACAAGATGAACCGCTGAGGAGCTTTGAGAACCTTAAACGTGAGCTGCCTAGGACTAGGGCTTGTGTCACATGCTGCCCTTGAGTCTGGGAGCTGGAGCTCCTGGGACTTCTAACTTCTGGGTTCTCATCGGCCAGGAGCCGGCAGAAACGAGGCCAGTTTTGAGTCCTGTTTGGCTTCTGTCAAAATCAGCACGTTCCCATGGAACGTCTCCATGCTGACAAACTGGCATTTTCCGACGGAAAAGTCACTCCCCATCTCAGTGAATCTGGCTTCACGTGGTACGTGGGCGGTCACAACCCTCCTAAGGACCATCCACTTCACCATAGAGTCCGCCAGGATAGACAAGCCCTTAAGACAAAAACGAGCTGAAAACAACTTTAAACAAACAAGGGGGGAAAATGGACTTTTGAAGTACATATAAAGAAGCAAAGAAAAAGGGAGACGTGCCCAATATTTCCACCTAGTTGCAAGTCACCTGTAAGCTGGACTGCGTGGTTATCAATATCAAGCCTCTTAAGTTCTCTTTCGGCTGCAGTCCTATCCTAAAAAAATAGCAAGGCTGGACTATGCCTTTATACTTCCTACTGGAAGTTCTCCCAGTCAGGTTTCTCCTGTGCATTAGGGAAGTCGTTGTTCCTATCTAGAACCATGAAATATCTCATTTCTTCAACCTGTTAGTGTCAGGATTGAAACACTGAGCGCATTATCCGTGCTGCAGCTGCTTGCAAGGTTTTCTAGGACTAATCCGTCCTTCAGCTCAACATTTAATGCCTGGGGGGGCCTGGCATGTTTTAGTTGTTTCATCACTTCTGTTTATTTTTTAGTAAATAAAATCAAACCTTGTTCTGTTGTCCCTGTTCCCTGCAGAAGGACGGAGCGCTCTTGGCCTAAGGAGGGAAATGGAGTAACCCACAGTTGAGCTGAGAGAGAGGGAAAGCTTTCTGCTCCGGGACTGGAATGTGAACTATGTTTGTCAAATTTACAGCAAGCAGCGTTATTTAATTTTCCAGCTTCTCCACGGGATTAGCATGAGCAAATATTAAAAGTTGCACGTTGCAATTTGTGGCAAAGGGCGGGAAAACCCACCGCAAATCCCCAGCAATCGGTTCCAAGACCTGTGGATGCCAATTGTCTCAAGAAGTAATGAGCAACGGCACTGGAGAAACGAGGTCCATACTACAGCCTATATAAGCGTCTCTAGCTGTGAGCCCACCAGCACTAGCTGCCATGAGATTTGGGGCCAGTCAGACAAATATATTCTTACAGGGGTAAGAAGCGGAGTGCCCAAGATTGCTATTACAATAGCATCCAGAGGCCTCAGCTGCAACTGGGGATGGAGCTGGGCAGGAAATTGTTTTCCTGTCCTGTGAAAGTTTTCATGATTTCACAAAAAGGTTCTTTCCGGCATCAGGCTGAAACCAAGACCCTCTGAAGTGAAAAAGCAGAGCGACAGATGTACCCACCCCAGGATAGCCAATAGCCCAGTGGTTAGAGCATGCCTTTAGTAGAAGATCAAAGTTCAAATTGCTGCTCTGCCTGTTTCAGACCAGGGACTTGAACGTAGATCTCCCACATCGCAGATGAGTGCCCTAACTCTCGGGTTACTGGCTATTTTCAGGAGGCTGAAGGTCTCTCGCTGTGATTTTTGACCAAAAATTCCAACCTGGACCCAAGAAACTTGACTTGTCAAAACTGGTTCCCGTGAAAAGTTTCAGGTTTGACAAATCGTCATTTTCCAACCAAAAAAACATTTAGATGAAAAATTCTGACCAACTTTAATTGGGGCTCCATTCCATTGGGTACTGTGCATACATAGTTCCTGTCTTGAAGAGCTCACGGTCTAGATAGATGGGATGGACAAAGGGTGAGAGATAGAGAAGAGTCACAGAAGGGGAAAGTGTCTTAGCCAAGGCCACAGAGTAGGTCATTAGCAAAGCCTGGAGTAGAACACTGTTCTCATGATTCCCTATCCAATGCTCTGACCCCACTGGCTCCCATTGACTGAATTTCACAGGATCCTACACCGCTCGAGTACCAACCCAGTGACTAAATCACAACTAAAACTGGGTGAAATTTTTCAGATGAAACTTTTTTTTTTTTTCAGTGAAAAATGCAGACACCAAAATATTTCATGAATTTGTCATTTCCCCAAACTGTTCATTTAGGAGGGAAATTTTTTTAATTGAACGAAAAGTTTTGTTATTTTTTTGGTTTGAAACAACTTTTTTTTGGTTTTAGTTTAATTTATCCTCCAAAAAAGTTCAAAAATGGTCGAAATTAAAACAAAACATTTCAGTTTCATCAAAACAAAACATTTCCTTTGACCTGAAACAAAACTTTTTTTTCAATTGGATGAAAATTTTCATTTTTGGTCCAACTTGAAACAAATTTGCATCTTTTTGCTTTTCAAAATTGCCACCAAACTGAAATCTGGTATTCGCTCGGCTTTAGTCACACCAACATCCTTGCGTGCAAATATATTAAAGAACTACAGAGTATTATTTCATTGGCTGTGAGTGAGAGCCACTGGTGGCTATCGATGTAACAAATTGCCGTCAACTGTAGCAGCAATTTTTTTGGAGGATGATTATCACTATTCTAGATTCCAAGGCCAGATTGTGGTAATCTAGTCGGACCTCCTGGATAACCCAGGCCAGAGAACTGCCCCAAAATAATTCCTAGAGCAGAACTTGTAGAAGAACGTCCAATTTTGGGTTAAAAATAGTCAGTGATGGAGAATCCACCACAAGCCTTGGTACATTGTTCCAATGGTTCATAGATTCATAGATTCTAGGACTGGAAGGGACCTCGAGAGGTCATCGAGTCCAGTCCCCTGCCCGCATGGCAGGACCAAATACTGTCTAGACCATCCCTGATAGACATTTATCTAACCTACTCTTAAATATCTCCAGAGATGGAGATTCCACAACCTCCCTAGGCAATTTATTCCAGTGTTTAACCACCCTGACAGTTAGGAACTTTTTCCTAATGTCCAACCTAGACCTCCCTTGCTGCAGTTTAAGCCCATTGCTTCTTGTTCTATCCTCAGAGGCTAAGGTGAACAAGTTTTCTCCCTCCTCCTTATGACACCCTTTTAGATACCTGAAAACTGCTATCATGTCCCCTCTCAGTCTTCTCTTTTCCAAACTAAACAAACCCAATTCTTTCAGCCTTCCTTCACAGGTCATGTTCTCAAGACCTTTAATCATTCTTGTTGCTCTTCTCTGGACCCTTTCCAATTTCTCCACATCTTTCTTGAAATGCGGTACCCAGAACTGGACACAATACTCCAGCTGAGGCCTAACCAGAGCAGAGCAGGTTAATTACTCTCACTGTTAAAAATGTACGCCTTATTTCCAGGCTGAATTTGTCTAGCTTCAACTTCCAACCATTCAATCATGTTAGCTCTTTCTTTGCTGGATTGAAGAATATTTGTTCCCCATGTAGATACTTTATAGACTGTAATTGTCACCCCTTAAGCTCCTCTTTGTTAAACTAAGTAGATTGAGCTCTTTGAGTCTATCAGTATAAGGAATGTTTTCTGATCCTTTAATCGTTCTTCTGACTCTTCTCAGAACCAACTCCAGTTTATCAGGAATCCAGTTTATCAGGACCCTGATAATCATGGATGGAGCGATGAGTGGATGGATATATATAGTTTTAGCATCTTTTTAATGGGTCACAAAACTTCCCATTATATGAACAACTTTGCAAGTGCAACGTTCTCTGAGGTATCATCAAAAGTTTTGTCTGATGGTTAAATCCAGCAGCCAATTCAGCAATAAAGCAGACGTATCTCTCTCTCAATTGCTTTGCTTTGCCTTTCTGTCTCTCAGGGATGCCAGCATCTCTTTGATGTTTCCTCTCGCTATCCGATTCATCTGATGGTTTTGCTATAAATATGCCTTTTTATGTTTTTGCAACCAGAGCATTCAAAATAATGCTCTTGGCAGTTGTTCAGACCTGGACTATAAATGAGATAAGGTGTCTGAAATATATTTAGTAGGCATGAAAATCAGCTAGTGTGTCTCCTCAGGTAAAGAGTGGATAGGAGTGTTACTCCGTGGTATGAAAGTTGCTGACAAAAAACTGGGAGAGATTGCTCTGAGCCACAATGGAGGCTGCAAAGATACATGGAAATGTCTTTCCAGACACAGTTCCAGATCCCAAGAGCTTCAGATGTATTTGGCAGCGTCTCCTTCCTGGGCATACCTCGCCCCCAGTCACCTCCTTTCTACCCTCTGTGTTCTGGCTGGAATATCAGGCTTCTCCTCTGCCACTTCCAGCCTCTTTCCCCTTCTCTCTCCGTCCATGTTGCTGTTGTGCTGCCCACCTGACTCCTTCCTGCTCTGATTTTCATAGATTCCAAGGCCAGACGGGGCGGTTGTGATTACCTAGCCTGACCTCCTGCAGAGCACAGGCCGGAGAACTTCCGCAACACACTTCCAGCTGGAACACGATCGTATATTTTAGAAAAAACCTCAGTTTCCCTCTTCCTCACCTCACAATTTTCCACTCTCATCCTCAGCTTCCATGCTGACATCCCATCAGATCCCTAAGCCTGCCTCCCCATTGTCTCACCTTCAGACCTGGATCCGTTTGCCCAGTCATCAAAATGGTGGCCTCCTCCATCTTGACTAGGGTGACCAGACAGCAAGTGTGAATAACTGGCACGGAGGTGGGGGTGGGGGGGTAAAAGGCACCTATATAAGACAAAGTGTTGAATATTGGAACTGTTCCTATAAAATCGGGACATCTGGTCACCCTATTCTTGACTTCACTAAACACTGCTCCTTCTCTCTGACCATCAAAATCGTCAATGCTCCCCTGCCCGCCCATAACCTCCAGTCCATCAATGTCCACATGACTTCTCTTCCTCTCTGAGTCTCCTCTCCTCCGCTGACTCATTTATTGGAGTCCTCCACTCCACTCCCACCTCTTTTTGCCCTTCTCTCCCACAGCAAAATAGACCTCCTTCCCCCCTAATTTTGGCTGCTGGTCTCATGATTCTGGGCTCCTCCGGTGGAAGTCCCATACCACGCAGACTTCCTTCACTACGTGTTTGGCCTCTCCTCTTTCAGCTCTGCAATATTCCCACGCCAGACAGTACGGCTCTTCCACTCTCCTTAATGCTATGCTCACCGCCTCTCACGGTTGATTCACAGAGGCAGACTCAGGAACAAGGCCTGGGATGGTGGCTGCTGTATTTCAGCTGCTGGGCCCCAGCCCAGGGTAGTTGGAAACACCACACAGAATCTGTGTAATCACCAGTTACCACCTGAAATGTACAAACCCATTCCAAGGTTTACTCAGAACTATTGGGCTCCATCTGGTAGGGACTCTGAACCCAGAATTTCCATGGGCTTCAGTCAAGGAACCCACCAGTTTAGGCCCTTTGTGTATGTGTGGGTACTGATGACTTCCAGTAGCTAGACTCAGCCCAGCTCAGCCATTTGGGTTGTCTCATTATCAAGTTGATGGCGGCCTGTAATGAAGATACAAGATTTAAAACACACTGGTGCCATCCAGTTCTCATTTGCCTTTACCTCAAGGGCAGAGGTCTTCATACGACACAAGTGACCCTCGTTTTGAGAGTAACTTGGTTTAGTCCCAAAGTTTCCTACCTCCCACAAAAATGTCGTGTCCCTCCCC
>NW_020675550.1:0-1265 GCF_002925995.2 Terrapene triunguis
CATCCAGCCAGCCACACCCCCGTCCTCACCCTCCACTAGGCCACACCATCCATCCATCCAACCCCAGCCCTTCCTACCAACCCCACACTACTCCATGATGTCCAGCTTTCCCCACAACCTGCAGCCACACACCCGCCCCACTCACCCACCATGGCTCCCCCCGCTTACTAACAGGGTCCACATCTCAGTCTCGTCTGGTTAAACTGTACCGGGAGCTCCCTGCCATGTGCCAGCCTGTCCCCAAACCACCAGGGGGGATGGCAGAGGCCCCCAGAGTCATGAGACCCCAGCAAGATCTCGCCTTGCACCCAAAAGCAAAATACCGTTCTTGTGGTTAGCAAGAAAAGCTCAAAAAATTGTAACCCGAGCGTAACTGAGGTGACAATGCTGCCTGAGCCCACGGCTGCAAGGGGGGAGCTGCTCGGGATGTGACCGACGCTGCCTGAGTCTGTCGAGAGCCTGAGCCCATGGCTGCAAGGGGGGAGCTGCTCAGGATGTGACTGATGCTGCCGGAGTCCGCGGAGAGCCGGAGCCCACTGAGAGCCTGAGCCTATCACTGAGTGTGGGGGAACTGCCTCAGCTTCACTGGGTGTTGACTCCCAGCCCTACTGCTCCAGGGGGCCTGGCCAAGCCCACCCCCCTGAGAGCTCTGTGTGACAGGAGGAGGAGAGTGCCTGCCCACACCCCAGCAGACATTCCCCAGCTGCTGGGGGTAGTATGGCCCCCTGCAAGGGCTGTCAGCCCTGCCGCCCCAGAGAAGAGAGGGTCTGCTGCCACTCCCGGGGATAGGGCGCCATACCAATGCCCCTGCCTCTCGGGGAGGGGAGCCTCACCCCCTGTCACTTCAGGTGGGGCAGAGCCCAATGCCATGATGCACCTAGGACTCCGCACTGGCTTAATCCAGCCCTGATATTTGCTCAACCCAACTCATGCCCACCAGCTGCCCCCTGCACCCCCTGGCCAGGAGGCGCAACCTGGAGAGCTGGGCTCGGGCCAGGGATCCTTCCCCTCTGAGTCCAGGCACTCCCACGGGGACAAGGGCTGGATCCAGAGCGAAGTCACCAGCCAGGGGTTTCCGTGACCCTCTGGTGGAGCCCCTTCCATGCCAGCTGAAAGGAGTAAGAGCCCAGCCATGGGTCAGACAGCAGAACAGGGAGTGGGGAAACTAGGAGGGGACGAGGGGCTGGGATTAGATCTGGGGGAGATTAGGAGGTTAGAGCCAGGCATGGGAAGCAGAGTTAGCGCCACAGGGAGGGGATTAGAGG
>NW_020675551.1:0-1438 GCF_002925995.2 Terrapene triunguis
CTTTAGGTTTTCTTTAGCAAGGGCTAAAGAGTGTCGGAGGGTGTTTTGTAGGTTGCTTACAAAGTCTAGAATGTTAGTTCCTGGAGAAGGCGTAAACCCCTCCCATTGCTGCTTCACCAACTGTAATGGCCCCTTAACCTCGCGGCCATACACAAGTTCAAATGGTGAAAACCCTAAACTGGGATGTGGTACAGCCCTGTAGGCAAAAAGCAACTGCTGCAACACTAGGTCCCAATCATTGGAGTGTTCATTTATGAATTTACGTATCATGGCCCCCAAAGTTCCATTAAACCTCTCCACCAGACCATTGGTTTGATGGTGATGAGGGGTGGCAACCAAGTGATTCACCCCATGAGCTTCCCACAGGGTTTTCATGTTCCCTGCCAGGAAATTAGTTCCCGAATCTGTAAGGATGTCGGAGGGCCAACCTACCCTGGCAAAAATGTCTGCTAATGCCTGGCACACACTTTTAGTCTTGGTGTTGCTTAAGGGTACAGCTTCCGGCCATCGGGTAGCAAAATCCATGAAAGTCAGTACGTACTGCTTTCCTCTGGGTGTCTTCTTTGGGAAAGGACCCAGAATATCCACAGCTACTCGCTGAAATGGGACCTCAATTATGGGTAGTGGCTGGAGAGGGGCTTTAACCTGGTCTTGGGGCTTTCCCACTCGTTGGCACACCTCACAAGACCGGACATAATTAGCAACGTCCTTGCCCATTCCCTCCCAGTGGAAGGACTTCCCCAACCGGTCTTTGGTTCTGTTCACCCCAGAATGGCCACTGGGATGATCATGGGCTAAGCTCAAGAGCTTTACCCGATACTTAGTGGGAACCACCAACTGTCTTTGAGGATGCCAGTCTTCCTGGTGCCCACCAGAAAGAGTTTCCTTGTATAAAAGTCCTTGTTCTACAACAAACCGGGATCGGTTAGAAGAGCTGAGAGGCGGTGGGGTGCTCCGTGCCGCCGCCCAAGCTTTCTGAAGGCTGTCATCTGCTTCCTGCTCGGCCTGGAACTGTTCCCTTGATGCTGGAGACATCAGTTCCTCCTTGGACTGTGGACTGGGGCTTGGTCCCTCTGGAAGCGATGCAGGTGCTGGGGCTGTTTCCACTGACCGTGAACCGCTGTCCGCTGGTGCACTATGTGGTATCTCAGGCTCTGGCTGAGCCTCTTGGGTAGGGTTATCTGCTGCTTCCGCCAGTTCAGGCTCACTGGTGCCCTCTGGCATTGGAGTTGTAGACGGGTTTGCAAGCGCTGGACTCAGTGCCGGCAATGGTTCTGGTGCTGGTTGCGTTGCCAGTTCCGGTTCCGGGACTGGCTTTGGCTGGGTCTCTGGGATTGGATCCACTACGGCTGTTGCAGTCGTTGGCAGGGGATCCGGTTCCACCACCTGTGTTTGGGTCTCCGGTAACACAGACGGGGCCCTGGTGGACGGCTCAGGA
>NW_020675552.1:0-1630 GCF_002925995.2 Terrapene triunguis
GGGGATGGCAGTCAGCACCAGGTAAGCTTGGGTGGGAGCCGCGGGGGCCGGGCCGGACCCGCGCCGCGCCGTGGGGGCCGGACCCGAGCCGGGCCGGAGCCGCTGGGGCCAGGGGTGCTCGGCCGGGGCCAGGCCGGCACACTCGGCCGGAACCGGGGCCAGAGGGAGCTGCTCGGCCGGGGCTGGACTGGGCCGCACCACGCCGCGCCACTCCGGAGCCCTTCTCGCGCCCCCCGCCACCCAAGCTTACCTGGTGCTGCCTGCCCTCCCCTGCTTCTTTTCAGACTTCCCGCGAACCTCTGATTCGTGGGAAACAGGGGAGAGGGAGGAGCAGGGGGTGGAGCGTTCAGGGGAGGGGAGGAGGGGGATGTGAGCTGGGGGCGGCGTGGAGAGCTACGGCGCGGGGCCCTCTTAGCGCGGGCCCAATTCAGCCAAATCGGCTGAATCGGCCTAAAGCCGGCCCTGCTGACAGAAGTTGGTCCAATAAAAGATATTACCTTACCCACCTTGTCTCTCTAAAGATAAGTATGTTTATTGAGGTTCTAGCCTACCATATAAGAGGGCTGTATTTAAACCCCTGCTCCAACCCAGGCTTCCTTTGTATGCTTGGACAAGTCTGTTGGGGTGTGTCTACACTGCTGCTGGGAACGTGATTTCCAGCATAGCTAGACAGACTCACATTAGCTTCGCTCAAACTACCACACTAAAAATAGCCACATGGCCATTGCGGCTCCAGTGGAGACTCTAGCTACTCACCCAAGCTCAGATCCCGGGGGTTAGGCAGGTTTGGACTTGGGTGCTAGCTGGAGCCTGTCCTGGTGCTGCAATGTCCATGCTGCTATTTTTAGTGCACTAACACAAGTCTGTCCACCCATGCTGGGAGGCACACTAAGGGTATGTTTCTATTGCAGTGACAGGATATGACTGAAGCATGAGCAGACCTATCTGAGATACCTTTCATTTAGCTAACTCGGGTACCGGAGCACTGACGTCCCGACATTGTGACCTTCAGCATGGGCTAGCCCTGTGAGTAATGTCCCAGGGTTCCATCTGGCTTTGTACAGTCTGTGCTGAAACTCGCTCTGCTGGGGCGTCACTGTTCTGAAACCTGAGCTAGACAGATTGAAGCTAGTTCAGGTGTGTCCGCTCGGGCTGCATTCACACCTTGTAATTGCAGAATAGACATACTTGCAATTTCTCTGTTTTCTGGTTCCCGATCTGTAAAATGGGGGTAGTAGCACTTCCCTACATAACAGCAATAGTGTGAAGGTAAACACATGAAAGGTTGTTGTGAGGTGCCCAAATATTATGGTCAAGGCAGCCATACAGGTACCTTAGATCGAAAGATAGAAAATCTGGCTGTTAAAAATACTGAATAAAACCGTTTTGTTTTATTTTCCTGGGTTTCTTTCTGCTTTAGCAGAAAGTGCCACCTCCAACTTTTTGTGTAACGAGAATGTTCTTTGTAACCCTTAAGACATAAAGTCTTCAGTAAGGCCCCACCAAGACCTAATTATCGTTTGTTTAACTGTATGCCTCCAAAACATTGACGTTACTAATACCCATGATTATTTATTTGGACACAGCCAACTGCATTATTTTATTCACCAAACAAAAGCTTCACAATGGA
>NW_020675553.1:0-1298 GCF_002925995.2 Terrapene triunguis
CTGTGCGGGGCTGTAAGTGTGTCCATTGCTGGACAGCAGGAATTCCTTGTGACAGTGTACCCCATAAGGCTTTATGGGGAGGGGGTGCTTATAAATGTATGTATGACATAACTGGAATATGTTTTGTGCTGCCTGTGCCAGGTAACATATGTCCGTAAAGGTTATGGTCTACTATATCTATTCATCCTATTTGTACATATATATGTATCATTTTCTACCTGAGGTTAAGAACATGGGCTGTATGCTTGCTTGGTTTCTAAGTAAGCTTTGGGAGGCATTTGGTCAGCTTCTTTAGGAAGGAATTCGCCAGGTTAAGTACCTGATCAGGAAACACTTGGGGAACAATGCATCTTGGAATGCTCCAATCCACATAAGAAGTCTTCCTGGAGACATGCAAGATACCATGTGGACAATGGCTTCAGCCTGTAAAGACTGAGTCATGCAGGGACATGTGACTTGCCCAGGTGACTCCAGAACTCCATCTTGGAGCTGGACTTTGCATAGGAGGGAGGAGGGGGGTCTCCTCCCACAAGAGAGAGTCTATTTAAACCTGGGGGAGACCCCTCCATTTTGTCTTCAGCTGGCTAAAGAAGGAGCCTCTCCACCCCCCCAGGATGCTTGAAGGAAACTGAAACAAAAGACAGTAACTACAGGGGTTGTGAGAGATTGCTGGACCCAGGCTAAAGGGAGATTAGCCTGTGAAAGGGAGCATTCTGGAACTGGTGAGGAACTTATCTGTATTTAGTTTGATTAGGCATAGATTTGCGCATTTTATTTTATTTGGCTTGTGACTTACTTTGTTCTGTCTGTTACTACTTTGAACCACTTAAATCCTACTGTCTGTATTTAATAAAATCACTTTTTATTTAGTAATTTACTCAGAGTATGTATTAATACCTGGGGGAGCAAACAACTGTGCATATCTCTCTATCTGTGTTATAGAGGGCGAACAATTTATGAGTTTGTCCTGCATAAGCTTTATGCAGGGTAAAACGGATTTATCTGGGTTTAGACCCCATTGGGAGTTGGGCATCTGAGTGCTAAAGACAAGCACACTCCTGTGAGCTGTTTTTGGGTAAACTCGCAGCTTTGGGACAAGTAATTCAGACCCTGGGTCTGTGTTGGAGCCAGACTGGAGTGTCTCGCTCAGCAAGACAGGGTGCTGGAGTTCTGAGCTGGCAGGGAAATAGAAGCAGGGGTAGTCTTTGCACATCGGGTGGCAGCTCCCAAGGGGGTTTCTGTGATCCAACCCGTCACATTCCTGCCCATTTCCCTTCCGGCTGGAGCAGGATTGGAGT
>NW_020675554.1:0-6657 GCF_002925995.2 Terrapene triunguis
CAAACAAGCAAATATCAGGACAGTCCCGATAAAATCACCCTAGCTCCCAGCCACATTGGTCCCACCTCCCCTTGGGTTTTGGTTCTCTGGGCTGTGCATCCAGAGGTGCAACACAGAATTCCAGCCATAACTGTCAAAAATATGGCTACAGATGTGATTAATAAGGGAGATTTTCAATGGCACAAATGGCAGTGACATTAGGGGCCAAATGGCTATTTGTGCTTTTGAAAATCTTTCCTAAGTTTACAAATGCTTGGATGGATTTGAAATTAAAGGAAAAAGAATGGTTGATGATGATGATCAGAGAGGAATAACTAGAAGAAGAGTCAGAGGGACACTTACCTAGAGAAGAGGAAAAATGTGCCATCAATGTCAATTACAGGCGCAGGGAGGTAATTCTCTGTCTGTATATGGCATTGGTGAGACAAATACTGGAATACTGCATATAGTTCTGATGTCTGCATTTTAAAATGTAGAGAGGGTGAAGCAAAAAGCCACAAAAATGATTTGAGGTCTGGAGAAAATGCATTACAGTGATAGACTTAAAGAGCACAGACTTTAACTTTCCAAAAAGATTGAGCAGTGACTTGATTAAGGTGTGTAGGTACCTTCATGTGAAGAAAGTACAAAGTACCAAAAGACTCTTCAGCCTCGCTGGAAAAAGTATAACAAGAACCCAGGGCTGGAAGCTAAAGCCAGACTGTGACGTTCCCCTCTGGTGTTATCTGGACCAGTGATCTGCTAGGCTTCTCCAATCCTTGACTCTTGGAGCCAGCCTCACCCTGCTCTGCTGTGAGAACCCCCACTCCTGGGCTGTTCACACACAGCCTCTGGCATGTAAGCTGCTCCCAGCTACTTGCAAGCAAATGACACTAGCCAATATCTCCGGTCCCAGACACAAGCCTAGGAACCTCCACCTTGCAGTGTCCAGTTATGCCCACTGGATGCTGCAAGTTTATATGAGTTTGTCAATTTAACAAAGAAATTGATATGTACCTGGCTTGTTGTCCCAAGGGGAGCCTCTGACACACTTCAAACCAAATGCACTGCTTCAGGTAGCATAAACAAACACATTTATTAACTATAAAGATAGATTTTTAAGTGATTAAAAGTCAAAGCATAACCAGTCAGATTTGGTCAAATGAAATAAAAGCAAAACGCATTCTAAGCTGATCTTAACACTTTCAATGTCCTTACAAACTTAGATACTTCTCACCACAGGCTGGCTGGTTGCTTTTCAGTCAGGCTCTCCCCTTTGATCAGCGCTTCAGTCGCTTGGTGGTGATGGTGTCTGTAGATGTAGGTGGAAGAGAGAGAGAGAGCGCATGGCAAATGTCTCTCTCTTTTATCATATCCTTTCTTCCCTCTTGGCTTTGACCCCCGCCCTTCCTTCAGAGTCAGGTGAGCATTACCTCATAGCAGTTTCAAACTGACCAAAGGAATGGGGGTGACTGCCTTGAGAGTCCAACAGATTCTTTTGTTGCTGCTTAGGCCAGCATCTGTTGTTCCTGTGAGGCTGGGCTGGGTTTGTCCCATCCATGCCCTGATGAGGTGTGAACTAACCCTCTGCTTCTGGAGAGTTTTTGTCTGGGCTTGCTTTAAACCATGAGGATACATTTTCAGCCTCATAACTATATACATGAAATTATAACCTATAACATCACTATAACAACCATGCTCAGTGCATCATGAGCCTTCCGATGACACTTGATATGACAAACTTTGCATTAGATACCATACACTCATTTTACAAGGATGAACATGGGGGTGATGGGTGTCTCCTCAAGGTACAGAGCATCACACAGACAAACTCAAATTAGAACAAGACACATTTTTCCCAGGGAGGGTTATTAGCCATTGGAATAAACTTCCAAGGGAAGGGGTGGATTCCCATCTCTTGATGGCTTCACATTCAGACTGGATGCATTTCTTTCTTTTGCCAAACTTAAGTTATTTGGCTCAGTGCAGGGGGAGCTGGATGAAATTCTCTGGCCTGTGTTCTGCAGGAGGTCAGACTAGATGATCTAAGGTCCTTTTTGGCCTTAAAATCTAGGACTCTGCATAAATCTCTTAAAAAAGCTGTGGCAGGCCTGCCACTTGAGTCAATCTAGCTTTTTTAACTGGACAAAGCAATCATGACGTAACATTGTGACAAACTTGCATTAGCAGGAGGATAGAGTAAATGGCCTGATGAGTCTCTCCCATCTAAATCTGTCCATCATTGTGCCCTTATTCTGCCCTTATTCTGCACAAACCTCCGTTAGTTTTAGTAGGAGTTGCATGCATGGTCTTTGGGCTCAATATGAACATAGAATCTGCGTCTCTCTCATTCTACCACGTGGGCAGCAAACTCGGTAGCTCCTATGAAAGAACATTGCTGTTGCTCTTAATGTTCTTTTTATTGCCTTAGGTAAACTGCTTGCTGTGTGAGTGCAAGGTATTACAGGTCACTTTTTTACAGTGACAACTGGTCTTGAGGGGTGTAACAAAGCGGCCTTTGGTGCGACACTACTGAGAGTATCAATTCAGGACAAATTGCTTAGGCTACATCTACACTACAGGGGGGAGTCGATTTAAGATACGCAAATTCAGCTACGTGAATAGCGTAGCTGAATTCGACGTATCACAGCCGACTTACCCCGTTGTGAGGACGGCGGCAAAATCGACTTCTGCGGCTTTTTGTCGGCGGCGCTTACTACCACCTCCCCTGGTGGAGTTAGAGCGCCGATTCGGGGATCGATTGTCGCGTCCCGATGGGACGCGATAAATCGATCCCCGAGAGGTCGATTTCTACCCGCCGATTCAGGCGGGTAGTATAGACCAGACCTTAGAGTAGGGCAGTCACAGCCCAAGGCTGGGGGTCCTTTACTACTAAGGCACACCAAACCAGCCAAACAGAGAGGACACTGGCTAACCAGAAGTTATATAAGCAATTCCTTCAGACACTCCAGTTTCCCAGTATCACCACCAGTGCCACTCCTTATGGGGATGAATGGTTATGAAAACCAATACCCCTGTAAAAGAAAAAAGGTTCTCCCGATCCCAAAGGACCAAGCCCCAGACCCAGCTCTTACCCACAAATCTCGCTGTTGCCAATCCTTTAGAATCTAAAATCTAAAGGTTTATTCTTAAAAAGAAAGAAATATAGATGAGCGTTAAAATTGGTTAAATGGCATCAAATACATACAACAGTTGCAAAGTTCTTAGTTCAGGCTTGTTTCAGGTTTGATGGGAATACTGCTGATTTAAACCAATCAAGTCTCTGGAGTACAAACATCCCAGCTTGGATGGGTTGTTCAGTCCTTTGTTCAGAGTTTCAGTTTTGAGCACAGTTCCTCCAGAGGTC
Source organism: Terrapene triunguis (assembly GCF_002925995.2). Lineage (NCBI taxonomy): Eukaryota > Metazoa > Chordata > Testudines > Emydidae > Terrapene > Terrapene triunguis. The sequence goes on from NW_020675554.1 coordinate 3,347, forward strand.
AGAAGCAGGATTGAAGACAAAATGGAGGGGTTTCCAGGGCCTTTTATATCCTCTGCCATGTGGAAGGAAACCCCTTTGTTCTTACTGTGGAAAAATCACAGCAGCAAGATGGAGTTTGGAGTCACATGGGCAAGTCACATGTCCATGCACGATTCAGTTTGCAGGTGGCAGCCATTGCTCTCATGCTACCTTCAACATTCCCAGGAAGGCTCATCAGATGTGGATTGGAGTCTCCCAAGGTCCATTGTCAGTTAAGTGTTTCTTGATTGGGAACTTACTCAGAATAGTCCTTTCTCAAGAAGCTGACCAAATGCTTCACTGGTGCTACTTAGAGTCAAACACATTGAGATACAAGTACATAGCCAATATTCATAACTCCAAATACAAAAATGATACACACATACAGACAGCATAATCATAACCAGCAAATTACAACCTTTTCATAGACACCTTACTTGACCTCCATTGTACAAGATTTAGCGCAACTATAGGACCTTGGTTGTAACAATGATCTATACAGTCACAGTTCATGTCAATAACATCACAAGCGGAAATCAGCTAACAGATTTTTGGGACATTGATGGGCCCGCATCACCAGTTGCATAAAGACTTGTAGTGTTTTTCTTTTTCTTAATTTCCTTCTCTTCCATAGTTAATTCCTACAGTGATATACACAACATCGCTTAGCAGTTTGGCTATGAAATATCAATAGTCAGTAAGTTTTACCTTCTAAAAAAACCTTTGGATTTTCAGTAAAATTATGTGAGCACTCAGATACAAGTAGGTTCTTCATATAAGCTTGCACATGAAATATTCCCTTTCAAACAGGAAATATGCATGAAATCTCATTGTCAAACAGAATGTATCAAAATACAAAGGGAGATAATTAGTAAGTATTGATGATGTCAAAGCACCAATGAAGAATATTTTTCTAATGCCTATCCATGTTGGACAAGTATTGAAATAATCATCTCTTGCAGGTAGGTGTGGGTACCACGAAAACAGGAATTCAGCTAGTAACATGACCTCCATTGTATATAAAGTGCATTGAATGTGCTGATTACCTGAAGATGGGGATGAACAGACGACCAACTATGTGCTTTCTTTCTTTCCTGCCACTACATGAGATGTAAGTGCTTTTTAAGAGCACCAATCACAAAGGAAAGCTGCAAGCAGAAAAACGTGTTTGAGTCTATAAAGATTCTCTGTAAAACTGCAGCCTCATCTCAGTCACTGGAGTGTGATGGGTTATAGAGCTTGTTTGTTACTAACAATTCATATATCTGTTTGAGTTTGATTTTTAGCTAGTTGATTAGCTTGGAAGAGAGAACTCTGAAGTAGGTGTGTGGGTGAGGATGGGGAAGTAGGATTGTCATGTCATAAGCAAACTAGGGAAATGTGGTCTAGATGAAATTACTATAAGGTAGGTGCACAACTGGTTGAAAGACCGTACTAAAAGAGTAGTCATCAATGGTTCACTGTCAAACTGGGAGTCCATATCTAATGGCGTCCAGCAAGGGTCTGTCCTGGGTCCAATACTATTCAGTATTTTCCTTAATTACTTGGAAAAATACACCTAAAAAATTTGCAGATGACACCAAGCTGGGAGGGGTTGCAAGCACTTGGAGGACGACCTGGCCGAATTGGAGAACTGGTCTGAAATCAACAAGGTGAAATTCAATAAAGATAAGTGTAAAGTACTACCTTTAGGAAGGAAAAATCAAATGCACAGCTACAAAATGGGGAATAACTGGCTAGGTCAGGGGTCTGAAACACACGGCCCGTGGGGTGATTTTCTGCGGCCCGCGAGCCCCTCGCAGCCCCCACCGCCCTCCCCTAGTGTTTACCAGAGCGGCCAGATGAGCACCGGGAGCAGGGCAGGCTCCCTGCCTGCCTGCCCTGCGCAGCTCCGGGAAGAGGCTGGAACGTGGGGAAGGGGGGGCGGAGGGGCTGTGTGTGGCTGTTACTTTAAGTAGCACCCCCAGCAGCTCCCATTGGCCGGGCAGGGGCGGGGCCTCATGGAAGGGGTGGAGTGGGGGCGGGGCCGAGGACGGCGGGGGGGGAAGTGTCAGTAATGTGGCCCTTGGGCCAAAGTACTAGTCCTTATGTGGCCCTCATGGTCATTTGAGATTGAGACCCCTGGGCTAGGTGGTGGTACTGCTGAGAAGGATTTGGGGGTTATAATGGATCACAAACTGAATGAGTGATGCAGTTGCAAAAAAGGCTAATATTCGGGGGTGTATTAACAGGAATATCATATTTAAGACATAGGAGATAATTGTCCCATTCTACTCAGCACTGGTGAGACCTCAACTGGAGTGCTGTGGCCAATTCTGGGCACCCCCACTTTAGAAAAGATGCGGAAAAATTGGAGAGTACAGAGGAGAGCAACAAAAATGATAAAAGGTTTAGAAAACCTGACTTATGAGGAAAGGTTAAAAAATACAGGGTTGTTTAATCCTGAGAAAAGAACACAGGAGGTGGACCTGATCAGTCTTCAAATATGTTAAGGGTTGTTATAAAGAGGATGGAGATCAGTTGTTCTTTGTATCCACTGAAGTAGGACGAGAAATAATGGGCGTAATCTGCCACAGTGGAGATTTAGGTTAGATATTAGGACAATCTTTCTAACTATAAGGGTAGCTAAGCTCTGGAATAGTGGGTTTCAAGGGAAGATGTGGAATCCCCATCACTGGAGGTTTTTAAGAACAGGTAGACAAACACCTGTCATGGATGGTCTAGATATGCTTGGTCCTGTGGCAGTGCAGGGGGCTGGACTTAATGACTTCCCAAGGTCCTTTCTGTGTCCATTGGCTTGAGGGAATAATGAAACTGTGAAGAGATTTGTGCATCAAGGGAATCCACTATTCATTATCTTCCCCAGTCTGACTATCAGTCTAGTTTTCCCTACAACTGGCTTGTATAGATGCTAAGTAGGTGGGCATTGGTGGGACCATATGATGCATGCTCTTGGTCATATAACACCACACAGTGTTAGGAGACACTGCTTGTCCAACAGCAGGAGGAAGGAGGTAATGCATGATTTTGTATAGTGATGTCCCAGTTTTACTCAATTAGCAGCCAGCACCAACCATATTGTGTTATTCAGGAGATGGGTTTTTTTGATGGTGGTTATACTAGACAGAGATGACCCTTGCTCCTCCAAGATTTGATTGAAGAAAAAATGATCCAAAGCCTAACATGTTTGAACCGACAATACCAATTATGGCTAACACAAAAGAAACTTAAATTGTTTCTATCGATCCATCTTTCAGAGGGAGTATCTACATATTTCTACAGAACCGTAGGTG
>NW_020675555.1:0-3495 GCF_002925995.2 Terrapene triunguis
TATTAATGGTTCCCAATCCTGCTGGAAAGGCATAACAAGTGGGGTTCTGCAAGGGTCTGTTTTGAGACTGGCTCTGTTCAATATCTTCATTAACGACTTTGATATTGGCATAGAAAGTACGCTTATTAAGTTTGCAGATTATACCAAACTGGGAGGGATTGCAACTACTTTGGAGGACAGGGTCATAATTCAAAATGATCTGGACAAATTGGAGAAATGGTCTGAGGTAAACAGAATGAAGTTTAACAAAGACAAATGCAAAGTGCTCCACTTAGGAAGGAACAATCAGTTAGACAAACACTTGTCAGGGATGGTCTAGATAATACTTATTCCTGCTATGAGTGCAGGGGACTGGACTCGGTGACTCTTGAGGTCCCTTCCAGTCCTACAATTCTATGATTCTATAATCAAGACTAGATCCTTATAACTGCATGCATATATTTGGGTGTGCTTAATGTGCACAAATCTGCATGAATAGATCAGGTATTTTGCACATACTCCTGGTCAGAAATGGACCTAACTACCACATACACAATCAAGAATCTGATGTGTGCACACAATGGGCATTTGTGTGCTTAGATATGCTCAAATGTAAGCATATACATACCTTTGACTATTGGGGCCTTCATTTTCATCATTGCCAATAAAGAGGGCTGGAGAAGTAAGATATTTCCAAACTATGAACATGACCATGCTCATTTATACAATGCTGTATTTAGTGCCTTTTTTTAGTAAATGTTATTGCTTCTTACAATGAAAACACCAAGCAGAGTCAGGTAGAACATAACAGATAATAAACTATCTGTTTCACATAGCAGCACCCACTCTATTGGGTTGGAGTTAACTTGACATTTACCACTCTTCATAGTTAAGTTTACTGTGGTATTTGTGTTCTTCTCTGCTCTAAATACACGGAATACCACAAATACATTCGCAAAGGTAAATATCACAGTATGGTAAATAGCAGGATTTTAACGGTACCCACTATACGTCAATCCTATCCTTTATCATCTGCATTTCCAGCCTGGCCATCTTCTGCTTACTATTTGTGTTCAAAGGATAATGAACGCTGGCTTTGAATGAACCATTCGCACAGGCTTGAGATTTAGGACCACTAAACTCATTTTAGGTGTCCAGTGATTAAAATGCAAGCTCCCACCCCAATATTCCATACTTCTAAATTACAAGGCAGTTTGAAATGTATTTTAGTATGCCTTTGTCTTTTCTGTTTTCCTTCATTACCACTTCAAGTTGCTGGGCATCTCTTGGAAAGTGCTTAGTGCCCTTTAAGGTGATTACTTATATCACTCCCCCCCCCCCCACACACACACACTTTAAAAAAAAAGGAACTATTATGCTTGATATGGAATGAGAGGAGAAATGAGTTGGGTACTAAGCTTCAGTTGTAAACATCAGTATTTTCACTTTCTATTTTAATGGAAATTAGTTAGCAGTGTAAAATTAAATGCTTTCTTACAGATTTATGATTATAAAAGATGGATAGTGGGTGTAAATCTTTAGGCAGTTAAGCACTATTTTCCATGAAAAAAGATGAAATTAAAGTACAAGAATAATGTTTAAACCAATTTTTATGCCCTACTATTAATCATTGTTAGTAAGAGACTATCGCACTTCAAATGGGTTATATATACTGAATAAAATGCTTTGAAGTATTGAATTAATCTATTAGATTTCAAGAATTGAATCCTGAGTTGGAAGAGTTCTTTAAACCTCTTTACAGCTACAAAGCAATAAAACTAACTGTTTCTTCTCTTGAGGAACTAGTTTCATGCAGTTTTGAAGATTTGGTCACAGCTCAGAACATGATCATTATGTCTTTTACATCTGTATGCACATGGTAATCCTTAAAAGCATCTCCGTTAAATTATAGCAAACAAATCTGATGTACGTACAAAACAATCTTGTTAATTTGAACAGTCAGAAGGGAATGGCAGCAAGGTAGTAGTTTACTATTTAAAGCCACTAGTGTTTGAAAGGGAAAAAGAGGAGATAATAAAATAGAACATTAAAAATAAAATTCAAGCACAGTAAAATCTCCAAAATCTCTTTCTACAGTCCAGACAGGGAACAAAGGCACCACCAGGTGCCGAGGCCATGGAAACCACAGGCACACAACTGGTAAGAATCTAGTTTATTTTTTTAAAAATATCTGGTAGAAAAGGTCACTAGAATGACCCACAATCAAAACCAAGAACAACCAGTGGCAGAGCTGGTGGTCTGGTCAAATTCTGAAGGCAGTGTGAGTTGCACAACACAGGCAGGTGACACAGTTATAGCAGGGATCTCCTTCCCCATGAGTCATTAGAATAGAAGTAACCAGTATGAACAGCAGAAGTTGACTGACCTGTTAATGGGGCACCCATATGTTGACTCGCTATCGGTTCATGGCCAAAGGCATAGTGATGGGATTCTCCCCACTCCTACATAGAGGTCTGAACCTCCATCATGCCACAGACCACCGCTGAATAAGAACTGCTAGTAATTTTCTTTTTTATTCCTTCTCTCTTTACATAGTCCAGGAGCATGTCACAGTGAGTATTTTAACTGTGTGATTTTTGTCTGGGTCTCTGAAAACTATGCAACAAGACTATTTAAAAAAAAAATAAAGAAATATGATTAAGTTGTAGGGTTGGCCTGGGGAAAAATCTTTATCTCCTTCTCTATGAGGCGCCTTTGGCATCTCTAATTCTTTAGCCTCTTCTCATTCAAATATATTTGGGGCATTATCAGGTTGATAATTATAGAATATAATATAAATATTGAACAACATAAATAAAAGGCATAAAACTTTCCCCCATAAAATTGGGTAACATTTTCAAAACCTATGTAACTTTAGAGCCTAACTCTCACTGAAAGCCAGTGAGTGAGACTTAGGCATTTTCCAAAGTTTCAATAATTTACAACAATTAATCAAGACTAAGGTTGTTTAAAAGACACTCAGGCATTTACGAGGGAATTTAAGAGGCTGCCAAAATACGCATGTGTATTTATAATGGTCCACCTCTTCTGATTTTTAAAGCCAGTTGAAGGCAGATAAAAAGGAGGAAGATGTTCAAACAGGATGTATACATGGTGTTAGTACCGTTATACAAGGCACTGGTGAGACCTCATCTGGAATACTGTGTGCTGTTCTGGTCTCCCATGTTCAAGAAGGATGAATTCAAACTGAAACAGGTGCAGAGAAGGGCTACTAGGATGATCCGAGGAATGGAAACCCTCTCTTATGAAAGGAGACTCAAAGAGCTTGGCTTGTTTAGCCTAACCAAAAGAAGGCTGAAGGGAGATATGATTGCTCTCTACAAATATATCAGAGGAATAAATACCAGGGAGGGAGAGGAATTATTTAAGCTCAGTACCAATGTGGACACAAGAACAAATGGATATAAACTGGCCATCAGGAAGTTTAGACTTGAAATTAGATGAAGGTTTCTAACCTTTGGAGGACAGGGTCATAATTCAAAATGATCTGGACAA
>NW_020675556.1:0-2349 GCF_002925995.2 Terrapene triunguis
CTTCCAAGTGTTTGCAGATGATTTCCTTAATTACTTGCTCCATTATCGTCCCTGGCACAGAAGTTAAACTAACTGGTCTTCAAGAGATCCTCACTTGGACTCATCAAGGAAATTAAATAAACAGGAAATATAAACCCATCATCATCAAAAAGTCAAAAGAGACGGAAGAGACCTTAACAAAAATTATTATTGCTTTGGCTAGATTTGTAGTGTTGCTATTCCTGAAACATATTACTTTCCATTTCCCCTTGTTCAATAGTCCTGAATATTTTTCTAGGAAGACTGATGTCTATTAATTGCAGTAACTTTTTATCCAATTACCAGGAAAAAAAACACCCTAATATTCATTTGCTACTGACTCATTCTTCCTTTACTGAATCATTTCCACCCCCAAAAATGCCTTAAAAGCAGGAGAGGAAAGGAAAACAGAGTCAAATGGTGTTGAGTAAGTTGACGTGATTTTGCAGAACCTGTTCTTCCTCTTAACACTTGAGACTGACTTACATATGTGAGCTTTAAATTCTCTTTTGGGTTTACGGTTTGAGTGACTTTATTCTAAACCTTTAAATTTTAAAAGCTGCCCAGTCCAAATCAATTATTTAAGCATGCACAGAAGGTATCTATAGCATATGGAAATTTCAAGTCTCTGCATAGAGTGCAAAGAAGTCTCTCAATCTCTTGTTTGACTATGTGGTTTTAAGAACTGTGCTGTGAGCAGCTGCACCATGCCTTGATGGAGCACCATCAATTCAAATTAATTTGTCCAAAATGAGTTACAAATTATTTTTGTAAACTACACATTGATCCTAAAGGGTTATTATACCAGCTGAACTGGATGTCATTTGCCCCATCTGCCATAGCAGATGCTTTATTCCAATCTGAATATTAAATCAATTTTGCAAGCAATTTTCATAATTGTAAAAAACATTCAGAAAATGAAAGGAAGATGATACACTTTTTTATTGACTCAATGTATTCTCGTTACATATCACATAGCACTAAAATGCATTACAAACGTAAAATGTCACACAAGTCAGACCATTCTAAAGAACACAATACAAATTAACTACTAAATGTATTCCTAGAAGTGATGATTTCCACTGCTTCATTTTTCCCTAAAAGTCCTTGATGCTACATTTTCAAGCAAAATACTAATTATTCTAAATTATGTTTTGGATTTTTAACATAGATCTGTTGCCTCAGCTCAGATGCATTTGTTGCTGTAAGGGCAAAGTCCTTCATTTTCGGTTTTTAACTATTTTTTTCAAAATATTCCTGAGTTTTACAAAAAGCTATTATTCTTTTTTTATGGGTTTTCACCCAAATTATGGACCACATGAAAATACTAATTATGTTAAGAAAATCAATACCTTAGGTAGATATGATTGTATTAATAACTTAGACAGCCTTCCATTCATATTTAGACTGTTAGAGGAAGGCAATGCAGTGAAAGATACACATGTACCTCAGTGCTCAAGTTCTAAGAAAAGAAGTGTCAGAATTCTCCGGATCCAGTTCCCCTTCTGGACCGGGAGATGGGTCAGAAGTACTATTACTTTTGTCTTATTTGTTGCTTGCTTTTCTGTCCTCCTGTTTCCCAATATTAACCCTGGTATTTACCCAGAAAACTATTAAATTAATTTTTGCACTGATTTTCACCTGTTTAAATTTTGTAATAAACACAGACAAAGCCCTGGGAAATTTTAAACAAAACCAAAACCAAAGTTCCTTGTGAAGGCCAGCTACCATCTGGCCCTTAAATTAGTGCACGAAGTAGGGGAGACAGTGAATAACTGTATGAAGTGTGGAAAAGGACTCTTCCACTTCTACATAGAGTCCCCGCAGATTATGGGTAGGATTTGTAGAATTTAATGGGGTGAAACTTCTGGGGTTCAACAAAGACTAATCTGAATATGTAGAATATAATGGAGAATGATATTCTATGCGTTGTTCTAACTAGATTTTTTTGTTTGCATCCAACACAAATCTGTTTACAATCCAAGTACAATAGAGTTCAATATCTTTAAAACTATAAAACTGATTTCTACAAATCATGGCATCAGCTAACTGTGAAGTATGAAGCTAGGCAAGCAGAATATGAAAGTGTTTCCATTCATTATTATTAGTTAACATCAAAGGGAGAAAAGGAACAAGAAATGTATATTCATTTTTGGATTTTAAATTAAGTTAACCTGTCCTCACTCTCATCGAGCATTTTAAAGGGTGAGGTGGAGAGGGTGGGAAGGTGAAAAGGCTAGAAACATAGATTCATAGATTCATAGATTCTAGGACTGGAAGGGACCTCGAGAGGTTCTCTACCATGTCCCTTGGCAGGCATGGACATGTGCA
>NW_020675557.1:0-4801 GCF_002925995.2 Terrapene triunguis
GACTCTCTTACATATCTACTTTGTAACACTAAGGATCCCTTGATCTACATTTCATGGTTTGCTTCACTGGAAACTATAATTGCATTTCTAATTTTTTTTTAAATGAATATAGAATAAAATTCTTCAAAATGATATATTATTGCTTCTTTACCACACAACAGGTCATTGGGTTCTTGCGGTAAGATGTTTTGTATTGTACTTCTGGATTATGGGCAATAAATGTGGCACTATATAAGAGATTTGTAACACAGCTGGGTAGCAGTGATATAATTTCCCCTGTTAGGGGTTTTCAGTGAGTTCAGTGCATGCAAAGGAAAGTGGAATGTGAATGTAAAAAATAAAATGCTACTGTGAAGTTATGTTGTTAATGTAAACTTGGAAGAATACAGTCTGTAATGAATTTATCAATGATTTCACAATATGCTGTTCTCTTGTGTGTTAGTGAGACATTACAAATGAGAATATGTTAATGGAATGATTTTTGATAAATCATTATAAAATTCTTGAAATCATCACGTTACCAATATAATTTGTACATATATTTACACTTACAGATCGTCTTGATGTAAAAAAAGGAATTGTTAATAATTGACCCCTTGTGTGATGAGATGAGATATGAAAGAACGTGCCTGAGGAATTGGAGGTGATTTATTAGATACTTACTTTACAGTGTACATGAACTGTTACTGTGAAAAAAAATTTCAGGGAATGTAACAATAGTGAGACTAATATCTTCCTATTAGTTACAAATAAAAATTGAAACAGCATGTACTTGTACTGAATATGCTTAGTAATGGACTTTGAGTGAACTTGTGTGATTTGAGTCTGCGTAAGGACTTCATAGAATGTGGACACGAAACAGTAGCATGTTGCATGATTGAGAAGGTGCTATTATCAACATGGGGCACAGCAGATCAGGTGATACATTGTGTAAGAGTGAGACAATAATATGAAAGCAAGTATGTGTGTGTGTGTGTGTGTATATGAGCAATAAGTCATTGCAATCATTAATTTAAACAGAGATGGAATGGATTTGTACCTTTGTCCAGAAACCGGAGGGGGAAAAAAAAGGAAAGCAAAGCTCATTTATGCAGTCCACTAATGTACTCTCTAAAAATTTCAGATACTTCATCAAATGATTAACTAGCAAATCCTCATCTGATTGGAAGAGTAAAATTGTTCAGCGTCCCAGACAAAGTGATGGCCACAACTGCGGACCACTCCTCTTAAAGGTATTGAATACCAAATTGCCATTATCATTTGTTATTTATGTGTAATTATCTGGGGTGAAAGTAAATGCCGGAGATTACCGGTGTGCACTGCACCGGCGTCCTTGCCAAGGTGTGTGGGGTGGGCTCGTGGCCCCCAGAAGGGGTGGGGTCACGATGGTAAGAAACATAGAATTGTATCAGAAACAAATGCCATACACTGCCTAAAGATCAGGATTCTTGTAAAAATTCCACAACAGTAAACATTTTCATCATGCTGATAGGCATAGCTTAGGTGATGCTGACATGTGGCAGGAATAGCATGAGTGAATGCAAAGTATGTGTAACATTATAACTTCTGGGATTTCATTTTCTCAATTGTTACTTATCAAAGGTCCAGTTAGTCTGGACTTCTGTTAGTCTTAAAGGTGCCACAGGACCCTCTGTTGCTTTTTACAAAGGTCCAGTGTGATTCCTGCAAGAGGTGGGCATATCTGCCCTGCATTCCAGAAGGAACCAATCCAGAAAATCTGACTGATGAGAAGAAAGAATACAAGTGCAAAAAGTGTGCATAGTTCACTTCTTTACCAAAAAATAACATTGTTTAAATGCTTGTTGTTCAAAACATCTTGGAACCAAAAGAAAACTTTTTATTTATATACCAGATTATAATAATAAAGGTTTTTTAATTTGAAAAAACAATTCTCTGTATTTGTGTCCCAACTAGTTGCAAAAGTGGAGGGTTGCTGTTTGTGCTGCTATACCGGACCACCCCACCACACGACTGAGGCGAGCAGCTCCCGCCGTAAAGCAATGCCATCTCCGCCCATGCCGTCGTAAAAGGCCGTGCCCTCTCGCCACGCTAATGCAAAGCAACGCCGGGCTTAAGGCGCATGCGTAGCAGCTACTGCTGCTCTGGCTCCTTACACGGGCAAACCAGCCCTTCTAGTTATGGCTGATCACTCTGCTGGAGAAGCGCGGTGCGGCCCGCCTAGAACATCCCTGCTAGACCGCAGAGCCCAGCGAGGCAGCAACATCCCATCTAGACCCCATCTAGAACCCGCAGTGCAGGCCTTTTAGAACATAGGCAGCTGGGGGCTGCAGCGTCTCATCCAGAACCCCACAGCGCAGGCCTTCTAGAATGCAAGCTGGTGGGGCGGAAAACATCTAAACTAGAACCCACAGTGTGGGCCTTCCAGAACATCCCTGCTAGCATGCAGACTGGTGTGATGGCAAGCCTCTAAACTAGAACCCACAGTGCAGGCTTTCTAGAACATCCCAGCTAGAAGGCAGGCTGGTGGGGCTGCAAGCATCTAATCTAGAACCTACAGCACAGGCTTTCTAGAACATCATAGCTAGAACACAGAGCAGCTCTACTGCAGCATCTACTCTAGAACCCCCAATGTAGTCCTTTTGGAAAATCCCAGCTAGAACATAGAGAGCAGCTGGGCTACAGCATCTAATCTAGAACTGGTAGGGTAGATTTTCTAGAACAAAGATCCAGCTGGGCTAGAAAATGTAATATAGAATCCCTAGCAGCACCCTTCTAGAACTGGGGGTCACAACCCTCAGGGGTTGCAAGGTTATTACGTGGGGGTTGTGAGCTTTCAGCCCCCACGCAAGGTGGAGCCGACAGCCTGAGCCCCTCCAGACTAGCTCCACCCCCAACCCCGCTCCACCTCCAAAGAAAGGTCGCCAAAATAGAAGTTTGCTCAGGGCACCGTTTTCCCCAAGGCCAACTCTGGGACTGAAACAACATTAGAGGGCTTGATTATTCAGTAGCTGAAGAGCTGCATTAAATTGCAGACTAATCAGAACACGAAGATCAGCCAAAAAAACCCCTAATTTATAATTTAACATGCAGGCAAGGACAGGGCCGAGGGCTATAGTCATCCCAAAGTTTACCTTAGCCACCCCTCTCAGCGCAAAGGTCAAATGTTTGGCAGAAGGAAGGGTGGCATGGTATGGCGTTGCCACCCTTACTTCTTCAGTTCTGTGCTGTTGCTGGTGGCAATACCTTCAGAGCTGGGCTCCCAGCCAGCAGCCGCCATTCTCCAGCTGCCCAGCTCTGAAGGCAGAGGCAGCTGTCAGTAGCAGCACAGAAGGAGGGTGCCAATGGGGCACTAAGTCTGCTGTGAAAAATGATATTTGTACATTTGTTAATATCACATTTTCCCCCATTGCCTTCCTTACTTCTCAGCTGCTGCTGGTCACTGCCTTCAGAGCTGGTAGGCTGTGAAAAGTGATCTTAACCAACATACAAATACAGGTTTCAGAGTAGCAGCCGTGTTAGTCTGTATCCGCAAAAAGAACAGGAGTACTTGTGGCACCTTAGAGACTAATAAATTTGTTAGTCTCTAAGGTGATACAAATACAGCAGCAGCACAGAAATAAGGTTTGCAGTGGAGAGCTAAGTCTGCTGTGAAAAGTGACATTGACGAAGTTTCTTCACGCACACACACACCAGTTTTAGACAGTAACTATTTTAAAAATTAACTTTTCTGCTTATAACAATAATTCAATAAAAATATGTTTTAGTCTTAATCTTAAAACGGTGAGAAAGGGTAAATCCATTTTCAACAATGGGGTTATACATTTAGCACTTAAAATAGTGTTAAATATAAAAAATGTTTTAAATTCATAAGGGGGGGCCGCCCTCAGAGGCTTGCTGGGTGAAAGGGGTCGCCAACACAAAAAAATTGAGAACCACTGGTCTAGAACATTTTAACAAAAACATAGAGAGCAGCTGAACTACAGCATCTCAGTAGATTTTCTCCAGCCTCTAGACCCCAACCTGTCATAAGACACTCTTTGGTGGGGAGGCTGCTGCCCCACAAGTTTGATAACATTAGGGAGCACATACAGGCTCTGTATCACCCACTGGCATCAGAGGAAACCTCTTTGGTCTGGACTCCCTGCCCTTCTTTGTTGTCTGCCACTGCTGCACCACTTGCTCCGTCTGATTTCCAGGGAAAGCTAGTCTCTCACCCACAAAGAGGCAGGTGGTTCTGATTGTGTCTGAAGCAGCACATGGATTTGTTATAACTGACTTCAGTGGGTGCAAGATTAGGTCCGTGGCAGGTTTACAGTTACACAACTGTAGCGGCGAACAGCAGAGGCTAACAGAGGGAGTTTGCCTGGGAGCTGTCCGAGAGGAGGTACGCTAAGTGCTGCATTAGGGGGGCTGTGTTGGTGAGTATCTGAGTGTCTGCTGCTGGGACAGTTGGTCAGTTTGACCGTGTGCTTGATTGCTTGCTTGTTTGTTTGAAAAGTGTGAATTGGGAGTGCTTTGTTCCAGGTGGGCCTTGAGTGGGCCTGACTGGTATATAAGGGCAGTCAGCAGCGAACCAGCTGAGCGGCGAACAGCAGAGGCTAACAGAGGGAGTTTGCCTGGAGAGAGCTCCCTGAGGCTTTCATCTGCAGGTTTCTCTGAGTAGTTCCTGCAACAGCCGAGGAAGCTCTTAAGAGGACAGGGATATGGAAGGTGAGCGATCAGCTGTTGTAACCTGCACAGGTTGTGCCATGTTTGTCTTTCTTCCACAGGACAGAAGCGACTTTGTCTGTACAAAGTGCAAGCTGGTCTCCATATTGGA
>NW_020675558.1:0-1377 GCF_002925995.2 Terrapene triunguis
CCATTGAAAAGTAGCCCTTTCTATTGATGTACTGGCTGGCCTGGTGGTCCGGTCCCAGGATAGGGATGTGAGTCCCATCGATAGCCCCACCGCAGTTTGGGAATCCCATCGCGGCAAAGCCATCTATGATGACCTGCGCGTTTCCCAGGGTCACTACCTTTGGGAGCAGTACCTTCACGATTGCCTTGGCTACTTGCATGACAACAACCCCCACGGTAGATTTGCCCACACCAAAGTGGTTCGCGACTGACCGGTAGCTGTCCGGCGTTGCAAGCTTCCAGAGGGCTATGGCCACTCGCTTCTGGACAGTGAGGGCTGCTCGCATGCGGGTGTCCTTGCGCTTCAGGGCAGGGGACAGCAACTCACAAAGTTCGAGGAAAGTCCCCTTCCGCATGCGAAAGTTTCGCAGCCACTGGGATTCATCCCAGACCTGAAGCACTATACGGTCCCACCAGTCCGTGCTTGTTTCCCGGGCCCAGAATCGCCGTTCAACAAAATCCACATGCCCCATTGCCACCGTGATGTCCTGGGCGCTGGGGCTCGTGGTTTCTGACAGCTCTGTGCCACTCTCCGACTTCAGGCTCTCACGGCGGTGCCGTAGCCTCCTCGCCCGATTTCTCTGCATCTGCCTCAGGGAAAGGTGTATGATAAGCTGCGAGGTGTTGAGAACGGCCACAAGTGCAGCGATGGTCGCAGCGTGATCCATGATCGCAGTGCTGTGGCGTCCGCGCTGTCACTGACCAGAAAAGTGCGCGAACTGATTTCCCGCCGGCGCTTTCATGGAGGGAGGGAGGGCGTTAGTGACGGACGGATGACGACAAATTTTTTTTACCCAGAAGGCATTGGCGGCTCGACCCAGAATTCCGATGGGCAGCGGGGACTGCGGGAACTGTGGGATCGCTGCCCACAGTGCACCGCTTCCAATATCGACGCTCGCCCCGTTAGTGTGGACTCACAAAGTCGAATTACTGTCCTTAGTGTGTCCTTAGTGTGGACACACACGTTCGACTTTGCAATATCGATTCCACATATTCGATTTAAGTAAAATCGAATTACCCTCGTAGTGTAGACATACCCTGAGGTGAACAGCTAAGAAGAGGTAAGACCAACACATCAGAAATTCTCCACACCTACAGCACTGGAGCAACGCAGTTGTACCGATGCAGCTGCGCCGCCGCAGCACGTCTGGTGAAGAAGCAGAATAAAATCACCTCCGTGAACGGCTGAAGCTATGTTGTTGGGAGAAGCTCTCCTGCCAACATAGCACTGTGCACGAGTGCTTATGTCGGTGTAACTTAGGTCGCTCAGGGGGGTGGTTTATTCACACCCGAGCAAAGTAAGTTATGCTGACAAACTGTAGTGTAGGCTTAGCCTTAG
>NW_020675559.1:0-4658 GCF_002925995.2 Terrapene triunguis
CTCTCTCTGAGTGGTCTCAATGACACTAGATGGGACAGAACACAACACCCAGGAGGTGTGTGGGTTACATGAGCATCAGGAAAAACTGACATTATAGAGAGACCTATTCAAAGGACTGCCATTAGGTTGACATTGACTAATGTAGTGCCAGGTTACTGTTGTCAGTCAAAACAGTAACATATTCATCGTGAAAATAAAACAAATTTCAGTCTACACAAACCAAGCGATCATGCCTGTCAACTTCATCTCTGTAGTTCCTCAAGAGCCACGGTGGATGATCCTGGCAACAGAAGGCTTACAAGAAAATTCTGCAGAGTTATGATTGTGCAATGTGAGAATAACCTGAATAGGGTAGAATGAGGCCTCTATCAGTATGCTTAAATTACCACCAGCTTTAACCCGGGGTGGGGAAAAGCTAGGTTCAGGGTGCTTTTCCTTCATTTTAGTATTTCTAAAATTCCTCATGTAAAATAAACAGTTGGTGGAAAACCCAGTCAAATTAAGACCCACTCTTTTAAAAAAAAATGTTTAAGGATTTCTGAAATTTAAAAATTAATTTTAACACTCATGTAGCAATTTGATTGCGTCAATGTGATGGTGATCATGAAACTGCCTCAAAGCATCAGCTCTTTTTCATGTGCTGCCATATTTTTGAGTAATCATAATTGTACAATGACTTTTTGCACTTTGGAAATTAATTTATGAATAGTCTTTGAAAGTCATTTGGCTGTGTTCAAAAATGTCCGCCCCCTTCTCATGTGCAAATTTATGTTAAAAATAAATACCTATGACATAAATAAACAGATCTGTACTTCATGAGAGAGCAACAGATAAGTTCTAACTGCTTTTATATTTTTGCTCTAGAGACCCTTGGTCTCATTTTTGCTGTACATCTTCACAGGATTTTTTTTTGCATTGCTACCCCCTAATGGTCATAATGTCTTGGCTTTAACTCTAATGCTGGTAATTTTGTCTCCCACTCTATACAGCTTTCAGATAAAAAGCACACAATAGCTTTTGTTCACTTTAGTAGAGAAAATAAAATAGTAGTAAAATAATACTAAAATTGCTGTCAGACTTTCATCACCTAAATTTTCTTTTAGCTTGTTGAAGTCTTTTTTTTCTCAGTTTTTCTGAATTCTAATAATAAAGAGAGGGTTATGATTAATTTGCGGATAGAGTAACCTTTTTCCAAATGCATCCTACTCAATAAATGAACAAGCTGCTTACAGTAATTAAAGTAATGTCATCCTGTGCTCAAATTGCTTGTGCTAATAAGGCTAATTGACAACAGCAAGCATTAACTGTGATTAGTCATATGCATCTAATGTCATCACCAGTGCCTATAATTTTCTACATAGAGGGAATTTCACATCTGTTTAAAATCATTTGTCTGCTGTCTGCATTGGTGTTCTTTCTTATATTATTCTATAAAAGAGATTCTTCTAATCATCTACTGTACATAAAAGTTGGTCTTTTTCAAACATGTGAAGTGCTAGATGTTGGAGACTAGCATACCACCTACTTTATTCTTAAGTATATGTATTTATATTTAATTAATAAATTTGAGTTTCCACTATATTGCATTAATCAAAATCTCTTTATGCCAGTTCCCTATTCTACAGGATGTAGATTGCTTACAACAGAACGTTTCACTGATGGAATTAATCAACAGGCGGTATTTCATGGTAAAACAGATGGGCCAAAAAATTCAGTTTTGTAGGAATTTGATCGGTATTTCTTTTTGATATCCAGAAAGAAATACTTATTGGGGGATATATGTTCCAAGGTTTTACATGATTCCCAGTGTTAGTAAACTTTTTTTTCTGTAAGTGGTACAATATTTATTTTAGAGTAGAAGCAAATGTCGGAAAATAAATAATATACAAAAATAGGTAACTGAATTAACTTTTAATTTGATAGATTTTATAAAATGATTTTTCACGAGAATAAAAAAATCTGTATATAAAATATAACAGCACATTTAAAAGAATAAAGAAGAAAGTAAGTGAAAAATGTTAATTTTTTAAAATTGAGACAATGTGTCCATAACTCAAACCTCTAGAGGGAGAGAATTCAAAGTATTAGACCCTTATACTTCAATCAGGTCTACACAGGAAGACCCCTACACGCACATGGAGCCCCATGAACGGAAAACGTCTACATAGGGGTGCAGAGGTCTGAGTTAGCAGATCTGATCAGGACCCAAAAATATGGAGAAATGCCTGGTCGGGCCGCGTGTGTGCTGTAGCTGTCTTGCGGCGCCATTGGAGTCTTGTCCAGCGCGCGCATGACCTGACCCCCTCAGTTTCTTCTCAACCGTCCTTGGCTGAAGACGGAGCTCAGGGCAGTGCGACAGCTTCTCCCCCTAGAGATAACAAAAAATAGAATCATAGGACTGGAAGGGACCTTGAGAGGTCATCTAGTCCGGTCCTCTGCACTCATGGCAGGACTAAGTATTATCTAGACCATCCCTGACAGGTGTTTGTCCAACCTGCTCTTAAAAATCTCCAATGATGGAGATTCCACAACCCCCCTAGGCAATTTATTCCAGTGCTTAACCGTCCTGTCAGTTAGGAAGTTTTTCCTAATGTCCAACCTAAACCTCCCTTGCTGCAATTTAAGCACATTGCTTCTTGTCCTATCCTCAGAGGTTAAGGAGAACAATTTTTCTCCCTCCTCCTTGTAACAACCTTTTATGTACTTGAAAACTGTTATCATGTTCCCTCTCAGTTTTCTCTTTTCCACACTAAACAAACCCAATTTTTTCAATCTTCCCTCATAGGGCATGTTTTCTAGCCCTTTAATAATTTTTGTTGCTCTTCTCTGGACTTGCTCCAATTTGTCCACATCTTTCCTGAAATGTGGCGCCCAGAACTGGACACAATACTCCAGTTGAGGCCTAATCAGCACGGAGTAGAGTGGAGGAATTACTTCTCATGTCTTGCTTACAACACTCCTGATAATACATCCCAGAATGATGTTCATTTTTTTGCAACAATGTTACACTGTTGACTCATATTTAGCTTGTGGTCCAGTATGACCCCCAGATCCCTTTCCACAGTACTCCTTCCTAGGCAGTCATTTCCCATTTTGTATGTGTGCAACTGATTGTTCCTTCCTAAGTGAAGTATTTTGCATTTGTCCTTATTGAATTTCATCTTATTTACTTCAGACCATTTCTCCAGTTTATCCAGATCATTTTGAATTTTAATCCTATCCTCAAAAGCACTTGCAACCCCTCCCAGCTTGGTATCGTCCACAAACTTTATAAGTGTACTCTCTATGCCATTATCTAACTCACTGATGAAGATATTGAACAGAACTGGACCCAGAACTGATCCCTACAGGACCCCACTCGATATGCCCTTCCAGCATGACTGTGAACCACTGATAACTACTCTCTGGGAACGGTTTTCCAACCAGTTATGCACCCACCTTATAGTAGCTCCATCTAGGTTGCATTTCCCTAGTTTTTTTATGATGAAAACATCTAACTTGTCTAAAGAAAGAGGAGTACTTGTGGCACCTTAGAGACTAACAAATTTATGTGGGCATAAGCTTTCGTGGGCTAAAACCCACTTCATCGGATGCATGCAGTGCAAAATACAGTAGGAAGATATATGTACACAGAGAACATGAAAAAATGGGTGTTGTCATACCAACTATAATGAGCCTAATCAATTAAGGTGGGCTATTATCAGCAGGAGAAAAAAAAACTTTTGTAGTGATAATCAGGATGGCCCATTTCCAACAGTTGACAAGAAGGTGTGAGTAACAGTAGGGGGAAAATTAGCATGGGGAAATAGTTTTTACTTTGTGTAATGACCCTCCACTCCCAGTCTTTATTCAAGCCTAATTTAATGGTGTCCAGTTTGCAAATTAACTCCAATTCTGCAGTTTCTCATTGGAGTCTGTTTTTGGAGTTTTTTGTTGGAGAATTGCGACTTTTAGATCTGTAATTGGCAGAGAGGCATTGCTGGCACATGATGGCATATATCACATTGGTAGATGTGCAGGTGAACGAGCCTCTGATGGTGTGGCTGATGTGATTAGGTCCTATGATGGTGTCCTTTGAATAGATATGTGGACAGAGTTGGCAACAGGCTTTGTTGCAAGGACAGGTTCCTAACCCAGGAAATCTGTTTAAGGAGAAACTCAAGGACACTAGATCAACAGCCGGGTCTTTGTAGATGTCACAGTTTCCCAGAAGGAGCTACAGTGTTTCATCCTTCAGGTTTGAGACAACAATACTCAACCCACTTACATAGGCGGCGAGTTCTATGGGCCCGTGGTGCCTGGGCACCAGGAATATTCCTGGCCCAGGGTCCGGCTCCAGCACTGTTTGAGGCTGGGTCTCTCCCTTGGCCCCGCCTTCCGCCCCCGGGTGCTCTCCCCACCCCTCCGTGCGTCCCCTGGGTGACTTAAAATGGCCTTGGGGCCCCTGCCCACCACCGGCTGTGCAGCGGAGCTGAGCGGCTTCTGCCTGCTCGTTCCACTTGGCTGCCGGCCCCTCCCTGCGGCCCCTGGGCGGGGTGAGTCGGGTCTGTGTCCACACACGCTGCTACCCCCAGGCACTGCCCCCACAGCTTCCTATTGGCTGCAGGGGCACTTGGGGAGGGAGCAGCGTGTGTGGACACAGACCCGACTCACCCCGC
>NW_020675560.1:0-4879 GCF_002925995.2 Terrapene triunguis
TGTGCCTGTTGTGTTCCGCCCTGATGAGGGGATACTGTGGATCTGCACTCCTTCCTGCAGGATGAGTTTAGAGAGGGGCACCTCAGGGTGCCTTTAGGATGTTTCAGACTGTGTGGTATTGGAAACTATACCGTTAAGTCACTTAGCTTCCTGCACTCCAGAATATAATGGGGCACTGCAGAATATAATGTTCTCTGTGTAGAGGCAGTTGAAACTGAGTGACTGAATAAAGAGGGTCTTTTTGAAGCACCTGGGGCCCAGAGATATTACTGAACACCACAGCCTGTACTGGCTGATCAGCCAAGCTTGCTCTGCCAGCACCAGTGAAAAGTGGGATTGTCCTTACTCCTCCTCACCTGCTCTGGGGTGAATTCTGGCCCAGGAGTGCCCAGCAGGAGCTTCCCTACACTGGATCTAGTACAAGGACTGCAGTTGTCACTAACTTTTATGGAGGGTGCTCGATGGGAGAACCTAAGTAAGGGCCAGGGACAAAATGACCCTTTGAAAGCACCAGGTGAAGGCTTGAAAGTTTTCAAAAGTGACTAGTAATCTTAGGTACCTCAATTTTTTGAGTGCCCAACTTGAGACATCTGAAAGGTGATTTTCAAAAGGTGAGGAGTACTTGTGGCACCTTAGAGACTAACAAATTTATTAGAGCATAAGCTTTCGTGGGCTACAGCCCACTTCTTCGGATGCATATTGAGTGAAACATATCGAGGAGATATATATACACACATACAGAGAGCATGAACAGGTGGGAGTTGTCTTACCAACTCTGAGAGGCCAATCAGGCTCCTTTAAGGTGTCTCAAGTTGGGGACCTAGAAATCACTAGTCACTTTTCTAAATGTTGGCCAACACATACCAATGTCCAAAACCAGGGTCCTGAATGAATTACCCCATTTTCAAAACTATTGAGCACCCAGAAGTTGCCATTGCGGTCAGCTGAAGTTGTGGGGAGTTGGGGGTAGTTTAAGACTTGATCAGGCCACTTATGTGGCCAAAGATGAATTTGGTAGGCTAACGTCAGTCACCTATTTTTGAAAAAAAATTGTCTTGGCCATCCAAAGTTTTCTTCAACTGGCACCACCATTTTGATGAGGAAGCTTTTTGGCATAGATACAGTCACTGAGCACAGTCCATGTCACAAAATACTGAAGAGCAATAGTATTTTAAAATGAACAAGGGAATTACTAATTTGCCTCTCTCCTAATATATATACTGTGCGTGTATTAAACCACCTCTCAGAAGAGGTTCCAACATGCCTTGTACATTCCCATGAAGAGGATGGGAATCTATAAAAATGAGTGTATTTTGCAAGTTAATAAGCAAGCTTTCTAAGACCACTTTAGAGAATGAAGCTGACTGTGTCACATCCCAGAACAAAACGTGGCATAGCACAGCTTATGTACCATGCTGCAGTGAAGATTTGGGTGATCAGGCTAATTAGCAATGGAAGATAATTTTGGAGCCCTTGAAAAGTTTACTGTTCTGAGTGTCTTGACTGATATCTTCACTTCTGAGTCGTAGCCATGTTAGTCTGTATCAGCAAAAACAACGAGGAGTCCTTGTGGCACCTTAGAGACTAACAAATTTATTTGGGCATAAGCTTTCATGGGCTAGAACCCACTTCATCAGATGTATTGCTAGCACATGATGGCATATATCACATTGGCTCATTCACCTGCACATCTACAAATGTGATATATGCCATCATATGCTAGCAATGCCCCTCTGCCATGTACATTGGCCAAACCGGACAGTCTCTGTGCAAAAGAATAAATGGACACAAATCTGACATCAGGAATCATAACATTCAAAAACCAGTAGGAGAACACTTCAATCTCTCTGGTCACTAAATAACTGACCTCGAAGTGGAAATTCTTCAACAAAAAAACTTCAAAAACAGACTCCAGCATGAAGCTGCAGAACTGGAATTAATTTGCAAACTGGATACCATCAGATTATGCCTGAATAAAGACTGGGAGTGCTGGGTCATTACAAAACCTAAACTTAATTTCCCCAATACTAATTTCTCCCTACTGTTACTCACACCTTCTTGTCAACTGTCTGTAATGCGCCACTCTCTTACCACTTCAAAAGTTATTTTTCCTCCCTTGGTATCCTGCTGTTAATTGATTTATCTTGTTAGACTGACCTCACACTTGATAAAGCAACCCCCATCCTCTCATGTATTTATACCTGCTCCTGTATTTTTCACTTCATTCATCTGATGAAATAGATTCTAGCCCACAAAAGCTTATGCCCAAATAAAATTGTTAGTCTCTAAGGTGCCACAAGGACTCCTTGTTGTTTTTATCTTCACTTCTATCCACAAAGCCAGCATATTGCAGTTCCTGCAACATGCCATCTGATTGCATTCCAGGATTGGTGTGATAGTTGTAAATAAAATGGGAGGATTAATCTTTTGAATGGGAGGCCAAATACATGTTTTTCTAGAGGAAAACAGGAATTAGGCCTGGTGTAGTAAGTTGCTAAACATTTTCATTACTAAAACCATTTCACATCCTTGACACGGGTTCTTATTCTAAAACAAAGCCTACAGTCCAATCTGCCCTCCCCAGTATGGATATAACTTGTATTGAAATCAATGGATCTGGCAGCTGTATGAGGGCAGGTTTGGGGCCTTAGTAATGCTTGTATTATTCAGACCTTTAATATCTATGTTTATTATTTAGTAGACATTTATTATCTAGCTTTCCTATGTACTTTTCTGAATTGTATTAATCTTCTTACCTTTTGCAGTAGTTACCCTAAAATGAATTGCTGTGATATTAACCAATCCAGGAAAGAATGTGTGTTTCAAAATAAAGTAACCTGTTTATTTCCTAATATTTATGTTAGGGGTCTTTGTATTGTAGCAGTGCTTCATATACAATTGATTCCATCTTCTTACCTACTATTTTACTGTAACAAGCTTCCATTGTCTGGCTCAGAAAAATACAGTAACTAGCCATCTGCCAACACTCCGGGGAAATATAACCTGAGGTAGAGAAATGCTGCTTCACTTAGCATTTCACTTTCATTCTTTTTATACTGGGGCTTATAGTTATGTGAGCCATCTCAAAGCTCTCCAAAAACAAAGAAACCTGGGATTTACAGTCTATGCATCTGCTTTAGTTAAAATATGTGTACTGTTATGCTGCCATGGTGACAAACACGTCCATCGTGATTTCACTCTCAGGAGACTAGGGGATGAAAGAGCATTAAATTACTTTAGCTATAGAATGGCAAATGTCAGCGAGAAGGTGAAAAATTCAGCCATTGTTTGGGATTACAGAGCTATACTTGGGGAAGAATGCACATTTATTCTATAAATTGTTTGCAGGCAATTGCAGTCATTAGTTTGAGAAAATATCAAATTCCAAACAATCCTGGCGGGAAGAAACGGGATTAAATATCTGCTAGCTAGGTGGATTTAGTATATTTTTTTGTTCACCGAAAAAGTTTTTGGGGGCTGGCAGGGGAACACATAAAAGTTTGGCAAAATTCCTTCATATATTCCTTAAAAAATTAGAAAATCAGCTGGAAAACATTAATACAAATTGGAAACAATAGGTGAAGGTGTTTCATTTGTAGATTAATACAGATGGGTTCCACTTTTCATGTCCATTTTAATTCTGCAGGTGGAAAACAAAATAGAGTGAGGAGAGAGGACAATTGGGAAATGAGAAGGTCTGACGTGTGGATTTGCTTTCATTTGTAAACCAATGGTCTCTGTCTGTGCCTGGGTCACTTTGGGAGTTGAGGAATAGGAGAGGGCACAATAAAAAGTGAGTGGAAGGTGTATTACTGCTGGTATATCATTCCTTGCCATACCCTGCCTCCCAAAAAGGGATTCTTCATTTGGCTGTATTTGCCCTTTTACTAATTTAGGCCAAAATGTTAAGAAGTGTTTTCATAGTTCTGAAATGCTGACAGTCACCCCCTATTGTCTGGACACTGAAAAATCCTCAGGGCATCCTCATCTGCCTAAGCAGGGGTCTCTGTTATACAAAATTGCGTCAACTATTCTAACTGTGTTTGAAGTGGACGGGTCTCCTGGCTCCGACTCCCCTAGTCCCTTTAGTATAGTCCCAGGTTCCCTAACTCCAAAAGGGTTATCTTCTTATTGGCATGAGGGGCATTGGTAAATGGCCTACATGATGGCAGTTCCACTGAAAGTTTCCAGAAGTCTCTCTAGCACACTGTAGAGACTGCCACCGTCTGCTCCCAGAGTGGCTCAGCAACTGCCTGGGACTTCCTGCTTTTAAACCCTTATTCTACCCCTGACATGATTGACAGGGCTGGAGGGGCAGGGCCAGTCTTGCCCATAGAAGCTCTGTAACTCTTTCATCACCAATGCAGGGTTTATACACCCCGTCACAAGAGTCCACTAACTTCAGGATTTGGGTGCACAGTTTGAAACACCATGGTCTTCATTTCAGAAGCACTGAATATCCACATCTCAGCTGAACTCCAGGGAAGTCCAAACGCTCACCACCTCTTGCAGCTAAGGCTGGCCCAACATGAGTAATTAACATATGGAGGGAGGCCTCATTTTTTGGAAGATAGAATTAGGGGTGTAAATGAATCATCAGGTTGAGAACAGAATGTTTGTGCTAAATAAGATAAGTAAATAGGTCAGTAGGCTAAGAAGACAGGATGTCTGAGCCACATAAAATAAGAGGGAGAACACCAAGGGAACTATTTACTATGAATTAGATAACAAGGGACCAAACCCATCCAAAAATGTGTTATGCAATGTATAGTAAATGCAATTATTTGTGTATGTATATAAAGCGAGAAGGTTTCTGTGTAACTTTGGAGTTGTGATGTACCCTGCATCCATCCCCCCAGAGTTTGAGTCTGATCAACTC
>NW_020675561.1:0-1508 GCF_002925995.2 Terrapene triunguis
TGACGTCCTCCTGCTGCAAGGGAACGAGAACCTGTCAGAGACTCAAATGCCCCGAGGAATCAGGGGGAATTAAGGGCACCAGGAACCAGCAGTATTTCCACCCAGCACCTGCCCACCACTGAGGGATGGATTCACCTCCTGAACCCCAGAATGGAGTCTTCTTGTCTTTCTAATAACTTCCAGTGCCAACCCCCCTCCTTGTAGGGTGAGCTCCTGCTACCTCCCCCTCAGTGCCCTTGACAGCTGTTCCACCTCCAAACCACAGCTCAAGTTCTCAGAACCCTCTTCTCCACCCCCACCCAGGGTGGGCAGGGAGGGGGCTCTAGCAGTGGGGGCAGGAGGGATTCTGGCAGCAGTGAAGTGGGTTGCGGGGAGGTTGAGATCTTGCACCAAGTCATCCCAGACACTAATGCTAAGCCACAGGATGGCAGCATCTAGTGTCAGTGGAGTTCAAGCACTATTTCAACCCCACAGTTTTGGATGAACTTCCCACAAGGGGAGGTGAAGAGCATCCCCAGCAACACACACGCACACACACACACCCCTCCTGGTGGTGGGAGGGGAACAGGAGAAAGGACAAAAGAAGTAAGAGATGAAGAGAAAGGAAGGAGGGATGGAGGAAAAGGTAAAACAAAAAGGACAAACCCTAATGTCCCCAGTGATTCTACGGGACAAAATCCCAGGTGGGGAATAAAATTCTGCCACCTTAAACTAGTGTTTTCCATGCCTAGAATTCAGCTGGCACCAGATGGATCAGACTGAACAGGTTCCAAAACCTCTCGGAGGCTCTTACCTTCTAAACAGAGACGTCTGTTTTCTAGTAAAATCAGTAAAAGGAAAGGAGAAAACTCGAAAGAGGCTCCTCCTCGCACTTGAATACGTGAACCCTAATACTCTCTCAATCCTCAAAGAGAGACCTCGAGAAGGAGACTTGCTGAAGCAAAGCCACAGGGGTCTCCGAGGTTTCCCTGGCTCTGCGCCCCGTCGTGCCTGGCTGATGTCAGCATCTCTCTGTGAGGTCACTACCTCCCTACCACCTTTGACCAATAGGCTGAGGTCCTGCAAAAGGCCTTTGTGATGTCACTGCCACATCCACCCCTCCCCTGAAGTGCTAATGCCCTGCCACTTGCCAGACACTTTGGAGGTTTGAGCTACTCCTTGTGGATCACCCCACTCAATGAGTGTTCATTCTAGGAAGCAAGCCGGCTAGACAGTAAAACATCAGAGGTGGGGCGTGTAAAGTTGTGCAATGCTCCACTCTTAAGTTGTTTGGCTGCCTGCTTTCTCCACAGCTGGCAGCCTCCCTATGCCCCCCCATCCCCACAGTGCCTCCCGCCGTGGATCAGCGCCTTCCCCCTCCTCCCCACCCTCCTGCCTGGGGTAATCAGCTGGCTTGGGGTGTTTAGGGGGCAGGAGGGAGGCGGGAGGAGTGAGGACTGGGCACGCAGGCTTCCCCTCCCTCCCCCCCCGCCTCCTGCCCGCGGCAATCAGCTGGCTTGCAGCGTTCG
>NW_020675562.1:0-1745 GCF_002925995.2 Terrapene triunguis
CCAGCACCCCATCTTTTGGTGACACCCCACTAGTTCAGTATATCAGGCCTGATTTCATCTCAGGGTAAGTCTACACTACAAAATTAAGTTGACTTAAGTTACATCAACATACAGCCACTACAGTAATTAAATCACTTTTACGTGTCCACACTATGCTCCTTGTGTCAGGGGTGCATCTCCTCACTTACCAGCACTTGCATCGATGCAGAGAGCACTGCACCGTGGGTAGCTATACCACTGTGCAACTTACCATCATCTAGCACAGGGTGTTTTGGGAAGGGTTTGCAATGCCTCATGGGGGCAAATGAGTAATACAGTGGTGACTGGGAACATGATTTCAATGACCCATAATTCAGTTTTCTCCATTCCATAATTTTATCTGCATCCCATAATGTTTTGTGCCTCATTTCAAAAGCCTCGCAAACCCACACATCTGCCATCTGTGTGAGAAGCAAGGACCCTGCACAGCTCTGACCTTTTGTGATGAGCGCAGCATTTGCAGAGCCACCAGAGTAGCTGCAGGGAACATCTGTGCATTGTAGCCTTGCTGGGACATAGGAAGAAAGAATTCAAGGTTGTTGGTGGTATTCACAGAGCAGCTGCAGATGGTGGAGTGTTGGTTGTGAGCCTGAGAAACACGCACTGTCTGGTGGGATCACATTGTTATGCCAGTATGGGATTGATGAGCAGTGACTGCAGAACTTTCTGATGCTCAAGGCCACGTTCCTGGATGTGTGTGCAAAGCTCTCCCCAGCCCTTCAGCGCAGCGACACCAAAATGAGAGCTGCACTGACAGTGGGGAAGTGAGTGGTGATCGCTGTGTGGAAGTTTGCAGTGCCAGATTGCTACCGATCAGTCAGGAATCAATTTGGAGTTGGGAAATCCACCGTGGTGGTTGCTGTGATGTAAGTGTGCAGGCCATTAATCACATCCTGCTATGAAGGACTGTGACTCTGAGCAATGTGCAGGACATAGTGGATGCTTTTGCAGCAGTGGGGTTCCTGAACTGCAGTGGGTTGATAGATGGTACGCATAGCCCTATTTTGGCACCAGACCACCTTGCCATAGAGTACATCAGCAGAAAGGGTTACTTCTCTATGGTATTGCAAGCGCAGTGGATCATGGGGATGGTCAGGGAAAGTGCATGACACGTGCATCTTTAAGAACACAGGCCTGTTCAGAAAGCTGCAAGCAGGGACTGTCTTTCCAGACCAGAGGATTATCATTGCGATGTTGAAATGCTAGTAGCGATCCTGTGAGACTTAGCCTACCCCTTACTCCTCATGAACCTGTACACTGGCCACCTCGACTTCCCCAAGGAGCACATCAACTACAGCTCAGCAGGTGCAGAATGACAGTTGAATGTGCCTTTGGCTGTTTGAAAGGCCGCTGGCGCTCTCTACTCATGAGTTTAAAGTATCAGAGGGGTAGCTGTGTTAGCCTGGATCCACAAAAAGTTTCATTTGCAAACTTAACACCATTAATTTGGGCTTGAATAGGGACTGGGAGTGGCTGACTCACTACAAAAGCAATTTTCCCTCTCACCTCCTCACCAATTATTGGGAGTGGACCACACCCACCTTGACTAAATTGGCCTTCAGCATTGGTTCTCCACTTGTAAGGTAACTCCCTTCTCTTCATGTGCCAATATATATTTATGCCTGTATCTGTAATTTTCACTCCATGCATCTAAAGTGGGTTTTTTACCCACGAAAGCTTATGCCCAAATAAATCTGTTAGTCTTT
>NW_020675563.1:0-8413 GCF_002925995.2 Terrapene triunguis
TGCCGTGTTTGGCATGCGTGCCGTAGGTTGCCGACCCCTGTTCTAAAAGATCTCTTAATGACCACTCACGGTCACAATCCAAGTACAGTGCAAGGCACAGGGGGAACTTGCACTGGTGATGCCTGCACTATACATGTTCTATGTATAAACAACAGACTTTAGTCTCCTGTGCTGACAATTTAGCACCTGTTAATCATTCTACTTTCACAAGCTAAAAAAGAAAAAGTAGCGAACCCATCTCTGCATCTAGGAGTACTGCTTACAGATGTATTTTAGGAAGCAAATGACCTACAAGAACTGCTTTCTTTCCAATATAGCATATTGTTTTTGGCTGTACACTTTGTCAGTTCTTTTTCTAGCACACTAAAATAATTGGGTTGTATAGATTAGAAGAAAATGAAAAAAATATGACTTAGATTTACACACAATCACTGAAAGCCATCTTGTTCAAACTGGAAAACTGCACGCAAAATGTCTTTTGTTTGTTTTTAGTAGTACCCATTAGCATCATAAGTCAGTACCAATAAAGCAGTTCCTGTATAACTATCAAGTACATTTTAGGGTTTTTTCACTGATTACCTAACACAATTTGCTATTTAAAAACAGCTGTGTGAGCAATTACTATTCTTAGCTTAATTCCACAACCAATTCTATTCATTTCCTGTAATGAGGCTTATGTATTCCCTCTGTAGAAGAGTCTTAGACTATTAATTCCTTTAATGGCAGTATACATAGATCAGCTTCTGCCATTACTTTTCTGTGTTTCCCTTTTCCTTATGTTCTCAATTTGCTAGTCTCTAAATCATCATTCCATTAATCATTCTACACACTGAACAATAACCCCTGAAGTGAACTTAAGTTTTAAATACAATATAACCTGAACGTGGCAAAACTGATACCATTAAGTACATTATTATAACTCAAGTAGATATATCCAAACAGCTCAAAGTTTCATTAGGGCAAAGGAAAACACCAAATACTTCTGATTTAACCCGATTCCTAGAATGAGAAGTGGAAAAAAACAATTCCCTGCAAATCAGAAAGTACGGGGAATTGGCAGAGAAATGACAGCAAACCAATGCCTAGTTCCAGACAAGTGAGATAATACTGTATTACAACAAGCCCGAAAAAGGATTTACCCCAAGTCTCTATGTGCATGTCTACACTGCAGTGTAAGCTCAGAGTTCAAACTCAGGCTCAAGTCCCACCCCCTTCCCCTTCCATCTACACACAAACTGTGCTGAGAGCTCAGAGCTAGGGTCCCAAGACCCCATGGGGAGGGAGGGGTCAAGCCAGGACCCAGGGTTCAAGCCCTATTGCTTTGCAGTGCAGACGCAGCCCCACTGGACTCATGCTCTGGAAATCTGCCAAAAGTATTCCACAATCTCATTCTTTGTCCTCTGGACAGTCAAGTTTTCCCACACTGCACCATGAACAAAGGGCTACAGTGGCCACATTTTGGGAACGGTGCTAGGAAGTCCAAGATACGAGTGGTTGGACTCAGGTCTGCATAATGCAGAGTAAGATGCTGGAACCCCAGGCTGGGACCCAGGGTTCAACAATTCCTAACCTGAAGTTACAAATGAGTGTAAACTCTCCAGCCTTAGGTTAACAAACCCAGAGTCTGCGAACTCGAGTTCTATTAATCCTGGGCTTACACTGCAGTGTATACATACCCTATGTCTAACTTTCTGATAAATAAAAGCCAAGTGCAAAGAGAAAAGTGAAAGTCTGCTAACCTTTATGGATTACAGTTAATATAAGAAAATTATATAAATACATACACACACAAATACATGAATATATATTTTGCATCTTTCCTTTGTTTCAAATGAGACCAAGTATAACGTGTGGTGAATAAGGCAGACAGAGACTGGAACAGCAAACATTTGGAAAGGAATACAGCTCTTTAAGAGAGATTTTACTTGCACCTCCAGCCCCACACCAAGGAAAGCATGATATACAGTATTAAAGCCTAACAAGTCAGTCTCGGGACCTAAATACTAACACTTATGTTAATCCATTTTACTGACAAATTTTCCTGTGGTTACTTCAGTTGTGACTCAACAGCTTTATATAACCATCCACTAAATATCAACCAAGACCATGTCACAAGACTACATACAGCAGGCCATAAATGTTCAAACTGTAATTTTGTGGCCAACAGCTACTAGTTACCACTACCAATGATGTGACACATTACTGCAAGCTGCTAATTCAAGTACCATGACATCTCAACATAATGCAGTCAATCTGAATAATAGTGCTATAATACAGATGCTAACTTGCATTTAAAAAAAAATAAAATGCTGTAAACTTGCTTTTCGTGTAGCTTTTTGTAAGTGAATCCACATAACTAACAAAACACTTAAACAAGTGGTGACAAGTTGTTATTCTAAATACAACTTGAGGTGTTCAAGCACCAAAACCCAACATTACCCTGTCTGATAGAAATTTCTAAAAAGTCCACCACTATTAACACCAGTTCAGTCTTAGCTGGATACATCTTCATTCTTGACTCATGTTTTTAGTTACATCACAAAAAGACTGAGAATTTCGTATACACTGTCCCCAGAAATATTAGACAGACTTCAGTCTCCAAGGGCTTGTATCCACATAACTTTTGTATCAATTTAAGTAGTTTAATTTCTAAAACAATATTGCTAAATCAGTATAAAAAGTTGCCCATAGTCCAGCCCTAAGTAGCAGAAACAAAATAAGGGTTCCTGGAGCTACACTGGCTCAGAATTCTCAGTTCAAAGGAGATAAACTAAGGAATCAGTCCTTTAAGGTGGATCATTTACAGGGCGGCAGTCCAAACAACAAATGGGTAATATTTAAGGCTACGTTTTAGTCATGGGTATTTTTAGTAAAAGTCATGGACAGGTCATGGGCAGTAAAAAAAATTCACAGCCCGTGACCTGTCCATGAGTTTTACTATATACCCTGACTAAAACTTGGGGGGGCGGCTTGGGGGGATAGCTCGGGGGGCACCGCGGGTGCTCAGGCGGGAGGGTTCGCGTGGCTGGTGCAGGCTCCCTATCCGGCTCCTGAGCTCCACATGCTGCCCTCATTCCGCTCCAAGCCCCGGTTCTGCAGCTCCCATTGGCTGGGAACCATGGCCAATGGGAGTTGCAGGGGCGTGCCTGCCAGCAGAGGCATCACATGGAGCTAGGAGCTGAGGGAGGGGGAGCTCCTGTAGCCCTTCTGGGGAGCTCGCCCTAGGTAAGCACTGCCCCGCATCCCAATCCCTAGCCCTGAACCCTCCCCACACCCAAACTCCTGCTGCTGGGGGACTGCTCAGGCGGCCCCCAGGCCAGACACACCAGCTGCTGCAGAAGTCACGGTGGTCCTGGAAAGTCACGGAATCCATGACTTCCATGACAAACACGGAGCCTTAGTAATATTTAATGACCACAGAAGAGAAAAAAGTTTTAGGGACAAAACCACACTTGATTCCCTTCAGTAGCAGCAGGATTAAACCTAACTTTTCTCCTCACTCCCACAGCTTAAAACTCTTCACCCAATCATCACAGCAGAAGTTTTTCATTTGATCCATTTAGTGGCACTTTTGGGGGCCTCAAGAACTTGAGATGGTGTTGGTGTATTCAATTTACCCAATCATAACTGTGAAGGATTCTTGAGGAAGCTGAGACTAAATTCACCATTGTTTAAACTCATGGGCAAAGAGTTACTTTCAATTTAAAAAAACTAAAAGATGTATACAGCTATGAGATAATTTGTTTTGTTGTGCCTTTACATATCATCACTGGATGCTATGTTGAACACAGCCTATCAATTGGCACTTTCAGAAATGCCAGAAGGGTATTAAAATTTATAACTAAAGTTGTTTCTCCATGTTAACAACCTGGCATGGAAATAAACTGAAGACTCCAGCTGGGCTGAGCATTATAATTTAATATATATTACTAGTAAAGGAATACTACTGAGACATGTCTTTCAACATTCCCCACTTCCCATACAACAACCATATACCTAAAGGTGTCCTAAGAAGAAACTTCTGTAGACGGAGAATACCTGGCAATGCCATTACGGTCTGAAGATTAAAAAAAAAAAGTTTTAATTAATTAGACTTGCAAATAGAGACTACAGGACCCCTCTCACTTCTAGATCATTAGTTCAAATTCAGTTCAGGGGAGCAAGGACTAATATTGGAGCTAAGTGAATACTGCAAAAAACTATTTACAGTCAGAAAACCTTAACTGGTTGATGATTGGAGTGAGAATCAGGACACGTTTTGGGACCAAGCGGGGTAGGTACCATATCAGAGTATAGGTAGTTAGAATCAATATCTACATATGTAAAATTCAAGCAGGATTTAAAACACAACGCATCAAACGAAAATAATATACCTTTGTTGACATTTACAAGACAGTTAATGGATTTAGTAACAGTTATATCTCTGGGAAAAAAGCTCAGTTCCAATGTTTCAAACACTGTTTCTTTAAAGAGCAGAAGGAATAGATAGGCTTGTAAATCAGCAAAGCAGTGCACTGCTACATCTCCAAGATTGTGTCAAAGGACACAAAGAATGTCAAACAAACACCTTATGTTTTTAGTGAATTTGTTGTTGGAGTTTTTGATTTTTTTTTATTGTAAATTGCATAAGCAGAGAAAGACCAATGTGATTTCAGAGATATTTACAGAAATATGATTAAGATTTCAAGTATCTAAATTTGACCTGTCAGTTTGGACTGAGGAATTTTCTAAATATGTGGGGGAGATCAAACTAGTCATTTATGGCAGGATTTTCCTACAGCTACTGCTCCTACTTACTTCAATCAGATTTGTGGATGTTTAGGACTTCGAGAAGTCGGTGGCACCTTAAAGACTAACGGATTTATTTGGGCATAAGCTTTCATGGGTAAAAAACCCCACTTCTTGTATCTGACGAAGTGGGGTTTTTTTACCCATGAAAGCTTATGCCCAAATAAATCTGTTAGTCTTTAAGGTGCCACCGGACTCCTCATTGTTTTTGGGGATAAAGACTAACATGGGGGGAGGGATAGCTCAGTGGTTTGAGCATTGGCCTGCTAAACCCCGGGTTGTGA
Source organism: Terrapene triunguis (assembly GCF_002925995.2). NCBI lineage: Eukaryota > Metazoa > Chordata > Testudines > Emydidae > Terrapene > Terrapene triunguis. The sequence continues at coordinate 5,073 of NW_020675563.1, forward strand.
GTTCAATCCTTGAGGGGGCCATTTAGGGAACTGGGGTAAAAATCTGTCTGGGGATTGGTCCTGCTTTGAGCAGGGGGTTGGACTAAGTGACCTCCTGAGGTCCCTACCAACACTAATCTTCTAAGATTCTATGGCTACCCCTCTGATACTTAGGACTTCTAGGGTTCTAAAGCACTAACATACTTATAACAGCTTCAGCATCTGGGCACCTTGCTCAGTATACTAATGCAGCAATGAATCTCTTTCAAGAGAAACTCATGTAAAAAAACATTTAGAATAAAAGGGAAACTTAACTAGAGAGAAACAAAGTGTACTCAAGTTTACCTCTAGAACCGGTTTGTATTGCTTACATATTAAAATATTCTCTCTGAAGAACACATTCACAAGCCCTAGCTATAGGAGAACATTCTTGCTAGTGAACAAAGGCGGCATAAAAGCTGTATATTGGGGGCTGTTTGATTATAGGTTCCATCCCAGACCTTCATAACACAAGAACTTTTCCCAAATGAAAGGTGAAAAAAACAAAGCAATTAGTCTCTACATGTAACACGTGAAGTATATTCAGCATCTTATTAAATTTCCTCTCCATTATTGCATGACTACTCAACTCAACCAGCGATGTAACAAGTTAATATTAAGTCACTGGTAAGGAGGGGAACATCATAAGAAACATTAAAAATGCTGACTTTGGGTAGTCATTACACGCTGGTTCACTCCCTCTCCCCTGAAAAATCATCACAAGAAGCTATTTGGAACTTCTGGTGAATGTTTACAAAAGACAGAGGGTGAAATCGAGGCCTCACTGAAGCAAGCAGGAGTTCTGCCTTTGACCTTGATCATGTCAGGATTTTGCCCATAGATTCCACATCACAGTGACTTTGTCAGTCTTTTCCACTGGAGCAAAATCACCATTTGCCAACGATGCTGAAATTGTCCAAGCAGAGTGGGTTTTGATTCTCTCTGGCTGCTTATGCTTTGAGGATGTAAGTTTAAACCCATCTATCAAAGCCTTTGAAACTTTGTTTCCTCTGCAGTCAGATAAAATAATTAAGCTTATGCCACAGTTTACAGACTTAGAGATGGTATGGCCTCTGGAAGCTTAGAACCACTGTTTGAGTATTGTTTTGGACTAGCATTTACTCTTTAGTAACCTTGCGGGGAATGTAGTACTAGTCTCTCAAAAGACAGGTCCTCCTTTTGTGGAGATCTGTGAAGAGCTCTCAATAATTCCATTACATCCAAAAGCCATGGCTTTATGAGTCAGTTTGAAACCACTCAGACGACTTATTTCCCACACTGATGGCAGGGTCAGCAGCGGATGTGGAGAGAAAGTACATTAAGGAACTTTCTTCCAACTATTCTGTTATATGGCATCATTTGCTGATACTCTTAGGTCTCCCCCTGGAAGGGAGAAAAAAGGCAGCATGGTGTTCTCTGTAAAGGGGAAGAAATCTATTGTTAGTGTTTCCAGCGGTAATATCTGCTGAATACTTGCTGATTCAAGTTCCATTCTGCCTCAGATGTTTATCGCCTGCTGAGCCAGTCAGCCTTTGTGTTTAGAGTTCCCTTGATGTGAATGACTTTTATTGACAGTAAATGATCTGCCCAATGAAAGAACTGTGATGAAATACAGTTGAAAGTGGAGCTTTTTGTTCCAACCCTGTTTTTTGATATAGGAGACAACTGTTAAGTTTTTCTGACATCATCAGCACACACTGGTAAGTAACTAAAATGTTTCTGGAATTGAGGCTATATCTACACTACCACATTTGTTGGTAAAACTTCTGTCAGTCAGGCGTGTGAAAAACCAACAGAAGTGCCGGTGTGGACAGCACTATGTCAGTGGGAGATGCTCTTCCACTGACATAGGCCTGGTCTACACTACGAGTTTAGGTCGAATTTAGCAGCGTTAAATCGAATTAAGCCTGGACACGTTCACACGACGAAGCCCTTTTTTTCAACATAAAGGGCCCTTTAAACCGGTTTCTTTACTCCACCTCCAACGAGGGGGATTAGCGCTAAAATCGGCCTTTGCGGGTCGGATTTGGGGTAGTGTGGACAGAATTCGACGTTATTGGCCTCCGGGAGCTATCCCACAGTGCTTCATTGTGACCGCTCTGGACAGCGCTCTCAACTCAGATGCACTGACCAGGTAGACAGGAAAAGCCCCGTGAACTTTTGAATTTCATTTCCTGTTTGCCCAGCGTGGAGAGCACAGGTGACCACGCAGAGCTCATCAGCACAGGTAACCATGATGGAGTCCCAGGATTGCAAAAGAGCTCCAGCATGGACAGAACGGGAGGTACGGGATCTGCTTGCCATATGGGGAGATGAATCAGTGCTAGCTGAACTCTGTAGCAGTAAACGAAATGGCAAAATATTAGAAAAAGTCTCCAAGGCCATGAAGGACAGAGGCCATAACAGGGACGCACAGCAGTGCCGCGTGAAAATTAAGGAGCTAAGGCAAGCCTACCACAAAGCCAGAGAGGCAAACGGAAGGTCCGGGGCAGAGCCGCAAACATGCCGCTTCTACGCGGAGCTGCATGCCATGCTAGGGGGTGCAGCCACCACTATCCCAACCGTGTGCTTTGACTCCATCAATGGAGAATCACGCAACAGGGAAGCGGGTTCGGTGTACGAGGAAGATGATGATGATGAAGACAATGAAGATAGCTCACAGCAAGGAAGTGGAGAAACCGGTTTCCCCAACAGCCAGGATATGTTTATCACCCTGGACCTGGAACCAGTAACCCCCGAACTCACCCAAGGCGTGCTCCCAGACCCTGAGGGCACACAAGGGACCTCTGGTGAGTGTACCTTTGTAAATATTACACATGGTTTAAAAGCAAGCGTGTTTAATGATTAATTTGCCCTGGTAATTGCGGCCAGTACAGCTACTGGAAAAGTCTGTTAACGTGTATGGAGATGGAGCGGAAATCCTCCAGGGACATCTCCAGAAAGCTCTCCTTCATGTACTCCCAAAGCCATTGCAAAAGGTTTCTGGGGAGGGCTGCCTTATCCCGTCCGCCATGGTAGGACACTTTACAACGCCAGGCCAGTAGCACGTAGTCTGGAATCATTGCATAATAAAGCATGGCAGCGTATGGTCCCGGTGGTTGCTGGCATGCAGACAACATCCATTCCTTATCTCCCTTTGTTATCCTCAGGAGAGTGATATCATTCACGGTCACCTGGTTGAAATGGGGTGATTTTATTAAGGGGACATTCAGAGGTGCCCGTTCCTGCTCGGCTGAACAGAAATGTTCCCTGCTGTTAGCCACGCAGTAGGAGGGAGGGGTGAAGTGATCATCCCAGAGAATTGGGCGCGGGGGGGGGGGGGG
>NW_020675564.1:0-1667 GCF_002925995.2 Terrapene triunguis
GTGCTGCATCTCACAGGCTATAAAACTATGTCCAGAAACTCCTGCAACAAGCCCATTACATCTGGTTCAGGTAAAGCAGTTCTTTTAGAAAGGTACCCTATCAGGATTTAACAATGTCAAGTGATGGAGAATCCATTAGGTGCATAGCTAAGCTGTTTCAAAGTTGAGTTACCCTCACAGTTAAAAGTTTTGTGCCAGATTTCCAGTCTGAATGTGTCTTGTTTCTGCTTCTAGCCTGTGAAACTTGTCATGCCTTTTTTCTGTTAAATTATGGAGCCATCTACTATCAGAAATACCCTCTTCATGTAGCTACTTAAAGACCCAGATCATATCATGGCTTAACTTTCTCCTGGAGGAATGAAATAGATTTAGCTCCTTCATTGTAAGGTGTTTTTTTCCCAAATCATTCTTGAGCTCTTTTCTGAAGACTTTCCAACTTACCCTCATCCTGTGTCAATACATTTCTAGTCTTGATTTAAAGACCAACTCCCTAGGTAAATTATTTCAATGGTTAATTGGGGCTAATTTCCCAAAGTTGAAGAAAATAACAATAAAAAATTATTGGAAGGAAAAATTTAGCCAGAAAACTATGAATGAAAAAGAAAAAGAAAACAAAGCAAAAGCAAAGCTTTTGATACGGTCTAGCATGGTATTCTTGCCAGCAAGTTAAAGAAGTATGGGCTGGATGAATGGACTATAAGGTGGATAGAAAGCTGGCTAGATTGTCGGGTTCAACAGGTAGTGATCAATGGCTCGATGTCTAGTTGGCAGCCGGTATCAAGCGGAGTGCCCCAAGGGTCGGTCCTGGGGCCGATTTTGTTCAATATCTTTATTAATGATTTGGATGATGGGAAGGATTGCACCCTCAGCAAGTTCACGGATGACACTAAACTGGGCGATTAGGCCAAAGAAATCTGATGAGGTTCAAGAAGCACAAGTGCAGAGACCTGCACTTAGGAAGGAAGAATCCCATGCACTGCTACAGACTAGGGACCGAGCGGCTAGGCAGCAGTTCTGCAGCAAAGTACATGGGGATCACAGTGGATGAGAAGCTGGATACGAGTCAGCAGTGTGCCCTTGTTGCCAAGAAGGCTAACGACATATTGGGCTGTATTACTAGGAGCATTGCCAGCAGGTCGAGGGAAGTGATTATTCCCCTCTATTTGGCACTGGTGAGGCTACACCTGGAGTATTGCATCTAGTTTTTGTCCCCCCACTACAGAAGCAACGTGGACAAATTGGAGCGAGTGCAGCAGACGGCAACGAAAATTATTAGGGGGCTGGAGCACATGACTTACAAGGAGAGGCTGAGAGAACTGGGGTTATTTACCCTGCAGAAGAGAAGAGTGAGGGGGAATTTGATAGCAGCCTTCAACTACCTGAAGGGGAGTTCCAAAGAGGATGGAGCTCGGCTTTTCTCAGTGGTGGCAGATGACAGAACAAGAAGCAATGGTCTCAAGTTGCAGTGGGGGTGGGCTAGGTTGGATATTAGGAAACACTATTCATAGATTCATAGATTCTAGGACTGGAAGGGACCTCAAGAGGTCATCGAGTCCAGTCCCCTGCCCTCATGGCAGGACCAAATACTGTCTAGACCATCCCTGACAGACATTTATCTAACCTACTCTTAAATATCTCCAGAGATGGAGATTCCACAACCTCCCTAG
>NW_020675565.1:0-3974 GCF_002925995.2 Terrapene triunguis
GAGCCTCCCGATGCAGAGCCTGCGCTGCTACAATGACTACACCTCCCGGACCACCTGCATGTGGCAGGAGTGCACAGCAGCACGTCGCTTCATCCAGGTGACTCTTCACCATGAGGACCATTCAGACAAGTAAGTGCCTGACCCCTGTTCTGCTGCAGAAGGACACAGGAGGCCTGTGGCTGCTGAACCTAAGAGGTGGGAATGGGAGGAGGGAAAGGGATCCGAGCTGACAGCCAGGCTTTGAGGAGCATGTGGACACCTGTGCTGGCCCTGCTGAGGGGTGGAAGTTAGAGACACTTTTAGGTCTGCATTGGGAGGATGGGGAGATACAGGAAGGTGCGCTGATCAGTTTATTTTCATTACCTTTTCTATCACTCTCCCTTGGTTTTTCTGGGGGATCCCAGGTGTGAGTTATGGCAGGGTCTGTTAGCTTACTGTACCTGGAGTGGAGAAAGAGGCATCAGAGTACAGCTGGAGTAATACTCATTCATCAGCAGAGGAGAGAGCACTGGCTCTGCTCTCACAGACCTTCCACACCTCCCTTCTTTGCAGCAGAGTCAACGGGAACATTCTGTTCTATGTGGGAATGCCCTCATCACTGTCTTTTCTGAGTGCCTTCCAGTAGTGCATTTAAAAAACATGACTACACATCTGTAAGATGTGGTTATCTCTCTGATCCTTTCCCCCGTGGGAGAAGCACGTGCAGTGCAGTTTGAGTAGTTTTTTTGTTTGGAGTAGGAAGAGTGTTAATATAATAGAAATGTTGCTCTTTAGTTGCATTAGAGAAGGCAGGTCAAAGAAATGCACCTTGCACTTGGAGCGGAAGGTGGTGAGGTTTGGGATGGTCCTTAGTTCTCGGGGGAATTCATTCCTCGATCTCAGAGTAGCACCAGAGAAAGTTGTGTCCTCTGCCCAGGTCAGCTTTACCCTTCCTGTTCCATTGTGACACCTGTTTAACAGCTCCTCACTTACAAGATTCCAGATAGATAAATAGAAACAGCCCACGCCGGCTGATAATGAGGCAATGTGACGAAGTAGGACTGTTCTTAATGTTTCCTCTGAATACTGTAGGGGTGCCTCAGTTTCCCCTATGCATTTCTTAAGTCTCTAGATGGTGGGATAAAGGGGTGTAATTGTCGCAGAGCGGAGGGCCAGTGTGCATAAATGGCCGACACCCTGTCTCCTGGCAACTAATGGCCTGGGCCCTTCCCCCCTGCAAGGCGATAGCTAAAGGTGTTGGAGAACAAAGGAATCAGGTGACCTCCTGGCCCGGGAAAGGGACAAAGCCCAGAGGAGGAGGGGCTGGAGGGTGAGTCAGTTTGGAGCTGGCTGGGGATGTGGAGTGAGTGCAGACGTGCATGTCTGGCTCACTTAGGGTGACCAGATAGCAAGTGTGAAAAATCGGGACAGGAGGTGGGAGGTAATAGGATCCTATATAAGAAAAAGACCCCAAAATCGGGATTGTCCCTATAAAATCGGGACATCTGGTCACCCTAGGCTCACTGCCCCCCAAAATGGACTCAGCTGAGGGGTCTTGTTCTCTGTACCTACAAGCTCTGTTTTAGACCGTGTTCCTGTCATCTAATAAACCTCTGTTTTACTGACTGGCTAAGAGTCACGTCTGACTGAGAAGTTGGGGGTGCAGGACCCTCTGGCTTCCCCAGGACCCCACCTGGATGGACTCGCTGTGGGAAGCACACGGAGGGGCAGAGGATGTTGAATGCTCCAAAGGTCAGACCCAGGAAAGTGGAAGCCGTGTGAGCTTCTTGCCTTGAAGACAGTTTGCTCACAGAGAGGAGACTTCACCAGAAAGTCCTGACTGGCTTCGTAGGGAGCAGTTCCAGAGCATCGCCCGGGGACTCTGTGACAGGCAGCACAACCCCAGAATAACGCAAGTCATCCTCCGCCCCCGGCAGCTCCTCCTCCTGGAAAGCAGTGGCCTCTCGCTGCAGCTCACAGCTGTTCCTCCTGCCTCTGCCTCTCCCGGGCAGGTGCAGCTCACAGCTCCCCGGCTCAGCTGCCCTGCAGGGAGAGGGCCTGGCTGCACCATGTGACACAGCAATGGTGGGGGTGCTCGGATACTACAGCAATGAGTGCAGTATAAGAACTTATATTGAGTAGAATAGAATAAATGTGGGGAAGATTTCAGGAGCCTAATTTGGGATTTTCTATCTGTATCTAAATCAGCTCCTCCTCACCCTCATGTGAGCCTCAGGGAGCCGAGGGGTTGCCGATCTGCCAGGACTCCTGTGTCTGCTGGAGCTGCCACAGGAACAGCACCATGTTTGCTATTGGGCGGCGCGACAGTTACACTTTCAAACCCGATCGGTTGCTGCAGGCTGAGCTGAATGTCAGCCTCCTCCAGGGTAAGGGCAAGACACCACCTCTCTCATCTCCCCAGGAATATTTTTGATCCTCTCACATGAATAATTCTTCCTCTGCGCAGGTCCCCCAGCCCTAACCAAGAATCCTGATCCCCAATCAGAGTGGATTGGTTTAAATCAAAAACATTTACATTTTAATCATGATTGAAATCAACACGCAGCAAACCTTGATTTAAATCCTCAATTTTAATTTTGTTTTGTGTTTGTACTTTTAAAGTTATTTTTCTTAAGAGATGTGTGACGGGGTGGATCACAGAAACCAGCACCCTGTCTTGTTGAGCCAGACACGCCAGTCTGCCCCGACACAGTCCCAAGGTCTGAACCACGTGCCCCAAAGCTGCAGACTTAATTGAAAGCAGCTTACAGAAGTGTTCCTGTCTTTAACACTCAGATGCCCAACTCCCAATGGGGCCTAAACCCCAAATAAATCCGTTTTACCCTGTATAAAGCTTATACAGGGTAAACTCATAAAATGTTCGCCCTCTAACACTGATAGAGAGATATGCACAGCTGTTTGCCCCTCCCCCCCCAAGGTATTAATGCATACTCTGGGTTAATTAATAAGTAAAAAGTGATTTTATTAAATATAGAAAGTAGGATTTAAGTGGTTCCAAGTAGTAACAGACAGAACAAAGTGAATTACCAAGCAAAATAAAATAGAACATGCAAGTCTATGTCTAAGAAAACTGAATACAGATAAAAACCTCACCCAGTAAGCTTCCTTTTACAGACTAGTCTATTTCTAGTCTGGGTCCAGCAATCATTCACACCCCCTGTAGTTACTGTCCTTTGTTCCAGTTTCTTTCAGGTATCCTTGGGGGTGGAGAGGCTCTCTCTGTAGCCAGCTGAAGACAAAATGAAGGGGTCTCCCAGGCGTTTAAGTAGACTTTCTCTTGTGGGTGGAGACCCCCCTCCTCTCTCCTATGCAAAGTCCAGCTCCAAGAAGGAGTCTTGGAGTCACATGGGCAAGTCACATGTCCATGCATGAATGAGTTTCTTACCAGCCAAGCCACATTCCTGGGAAAGCTCCCATGTGGATTGGTGTCTTTGAGTTCATTGTTGGCTTAAGTGGTTCTTGACTGGGCACTTAATTTGCACATTCCTTTCTCAAGAAGCTGACCAAATCCTTTACTAAGGCTATCAAACAAGTATACAGCCAATATTCCTAACTTCAAGTACAAAAATGATACATACAAATAAGAGGAATGTATTCAGTAGATCATAACCTTTACATAGATATGTTACATGGCAGAAGTAGCATAAAACATATTCCTGTTATATCATATATACATTCATAAGCATATTCCCATGAAGCCTCATGGGGTACACCATCACAAGATGTTGATTTTCATTGGTTGGTAACCATTAACACAAGTTGCTTTGCAACTAAATATAGCCTTTCAAAAGGTGACAGAGATGTAGTAATCTATCAGCACTGAATGTCTTTTAGGGCTAATCCCAGGTTGACCCTAGGAACCTCTGCTTTTGTTTCTTAGCTCCAGTCCTTGTCAGAGTCCAAACAGCAGAGATGAAAAATCTTCATGTCCACTATCTTGATTTTAGGGTGACCAGACAGCAAAAAGGCTGTAT
>NW_020675566.1:0-1025 GCF_002925995.2 Terrapene triunguis
GGGAGAGAACCAAGAAGGTAATCTGGGTGAGGTTTGGGAGGAGGATAAGAGGGAAGTCTGAGGCCACTGATCAAATTCAATATAATGACAGCCTTTTGGTTGGGCTCTCCCCTGGGGTGGAGTGAGAGGGTGCACGGAGCCTCCCCCCCCCCCGCGTTCTTACACGTCTGGGTGAGGAGGATATGGAACATGGTGAGGGGGGAGGTAGGTTATACAGCGGCTGCAGTGGCAGTCTGTCATCCTGCTGCCGTTCCTGAAGCTCCACCAGACGCCGGAGCATGTCCGTTTGCTCACGCAGCAGCCCCAGCGTTGCAGCCTGCCACCTCTCATCTCGAGCATCCCTCAAGACCTCACGTTCACTGGCATCTTTCCTAAATTTAGATACAGTGTCCTTCCACTCATTCAAATGAGCTCTTTGATTGTGGGTGGATTTCATTATTTCTTTGAACATGTCGTCTTGCGTCATCTTTCTACGACGCCTTATCTGAGATAGCCTTCTGGACGCAGGAGGGAGGCTTGAAACATTTGCAGCTGCTAGAGGGAGGGTTGAAAAAAAGTAGAGAAGTTTTTAAAATGATACATTTTACAGAACAATGCTTGTACTCTTTCATGGTGAACACTATTCACATTACATAGCACATGTGATTTCAGTACAAGGTCGTATTTTCCATCTTAATATTGAGTGCCTGTGGCTTTGGTGTTAGAGATCACAGACGCAGGTCCGGGCAACAGAATTCAGCTTGCAGGCAGCCATGGTAAGCCATTGTCTTTCGGCTTCTGCGCCCTCCTTTCCAACATACCAATCAAAGCCTGTTGACTGCTGAGGTTTTCCTGTTAACCTTCAGCAGCAGAAAACAAACTAACCCCCCCGCCCCCACTCCCGCCATGAATTCCCTGGAATGCTCAATGTACCCCTCCCCGACCGCGTGGCTGGTAACAGGGAAAATCCCTGCTGAAACCAAACTAACCCATCCGCCCCCCCCTCCCGCCATGAATTCCCTGGAATGCTCAATGTACCCCTCCCC
>NW_020675567.1:0-2877 GCF_002925995.2 Terrapene triunguis
AGCCCTTAGACCCCCTGCCCCTCCCGGTCATCACAACCCAACTCTCTATACTTCTAATAACTGAATCCCCCATTACTGTCTCCTGTTTCTTCCTAACAACAGGGTGCCCTCCCCCAGAGGGGTGTCCTCAGTGCACAAGGATACCATGACAACATCGGGAAGAAGGGTCCCAACTATGGGATCGTTTCCCTGTGTTCCAGCTTGATGTTCTCCTTCCCCGAGACTTTCCATCCTCCCCAACAGCCCAGAGACTGCCAGACTGGGGCTCGGTTGGTCTGCTGTGTCCCGGAAAGTCTGGTCTGTCTCCCTGAGCTCCTCCAGTTCAGCCACTCTGGTCTCCAGAGCCCATAGTCCGCCTCTGAGGGCCAGGAGCTGCATGCACCAAATGCACACATATACTACCTGCCCACAAGGCAGATAATCGTCTATGCTCCATTCAGTGCAATAAACTGAATCCCCCCACCCTGCTGCTGCCATCTGCTTGCATTATTTTGACTCTTGCAGGGTTTTTGTTCGTTTGTTTGTTCTTTGTTTTTCAGGGGGTTATTGGCCTAAGTTTAGAATATGTTTGTTAGATGTGTCTGGCTCTCACGCGCCCTCTAAATTCCCTTGAAAAACTCCCATTTGCTGCTCCACTGATCACTTAGGAGCTGACTTTTTAAACCCCTCTTCTTCCTGAGTTAGCCCCACCCCTTATCAAGGGTTTGTGAAGGGAATAGGGATCAAAGGATGCCGGGCTAGGTAGGGTAGTATTCTCTGCATTTTACAGCTGGGGAAACTGAAGCACAGATGGATTAAGTGACTTGGCCAAGGTCACACGGGAAATCTGTGGCAGAGCAGGGAATTGTACCCTGAGCTCCCGAGTCCTAAAGTCTCTGGGTCTGTCTACACAGCAGTTTGGAGTGAGTGGGAGTGAGCCCACTAGCCAGGGTTTGACAGGCTCATGCTGCTGACGCACTTTTGAAGTTGTGGCTCGGGCTGGTGCTTGGGCTCTGACACTTAGGGAGCGGGGTGGGTTTCAGAGCCCGAGCTCCAGCCTGAGGTGCAACTTCAGCACGCTGTCTGCACGGCTATCTCTAGAATGCTAGCATGAGCCCCACGAGCCCAGGTCTGTTGACCCAGACGGGGTGGCTTGTTTCTACTTGCTCCAAAGTGTAGACATACCCTTAACCCCAGCCCATCCTCTTCCTAAAGTTCACAGGGTGTTCTCTGCCTAGAGCTCAGAAAAGCAGACCAGGGCTTGCCTCCTGCCTTGGAAGCCCATTCATTCCCTACCCTCTTGCACCCTGCCTCTGAGACCCAGCAAAACTGGCCACTGGCCACCCCGCAACAAGAAGAATGGTCTTAGTGCTGACCATAGCTAATTATTACTAACATGTTTAGAGAGCCATTTCACACACAATTGGTGTATTTTGCTGTTATTTTATCATTTTTCTTAGCTTATCCTAACATGGCACCACCGTCCAGACTACAGGCCGGGGCGGGGCACCGTCGAGAGCTCTAATGTGCCCAAGTGAAAATAAAGCTGGCACTTTAATCAGCAAGGTGGTACAGCCACCAGCTAGGTGGCAACTGCCCTGCTCCACAACTCTCCATAAGCCTTCCCAGTTCCCATCCTCCACTTTTGGCACCTTTCCAACCTCTCACTGTTACTAGAACCCCCAATACAGTGCTAGGTCACCCACACAGCACATGTTATTTGTTTCCCAAATGTCAGTTAATGTGTCCAACCCCCCAGAGGCAGTGCAGTACTGTTACCCCCCCCCCCCTTTTGCACAGAGAACTGAGGCTCAGTGAGATTAAGATCAGAAGCAGGTACCAGTTGCAGCTGATCTGTTTTAAATGTCTCAGTCAATAGGAAGTCTCTGGTAAGCCAGGGACAGAGCCCAGATTTCAAGAGGAGCAGGTGTATGAAGCTACTTCCTTGATCACAAGATCATTCCTTTCCTTCCGTTTCCTTGTTCATTGCACTGACATTATTCATAGGTAGCTATTTGCTATCAGCAGTGGGTCTCAGTGCTTCTGAGAAGTGGGTATGCAGCTGGGTAGCTCTACTGTGCACCCAAGGGGGCCTGTGGGAAAGAGTTGTTTTGCTATGGGTGAGTCTTTGATTCTGCTCCAAGCTGTCAGGTACTTGACCTACCTGTTCACAGAACAATCTGACTTTTTGGGTAGGTTTTAGAAGATGCAAATCTGCATTTGCAAATCTGCTTTTAAGCAGAACTGACAAATCTGCTTTAACTGAACTGACAAAAAAAAAGTCCTGATGTGGAACCATACTGTCCCTTCATGGATCAGCAGCAGGGTTTAAATACAGGCCCTCAGATTTACATCACAACCAGATACCCTTTCAGCTGGCATACACTTTGCTTGTGAGTTACGCTCGACAGCAGTACAAAGCGGTTGGAATCAGGACTCCTGGGTTCTGTTCCTGGCTATGGGAGGAGAATGAGGTCTGGTGTTTAGAACAGTGGATGCAAACAAGACCTAGCACATTCATTTCAAAAGGCAGGGTAGCTATGTGGAGGAGACTGGAGTCTGCCATATTTAAGACTTTCCAGGCTAGGACTCCGGTATACCTGAGTTCTGTCCCTGGGTGACTCTGGGAAGTCACTTTATGTTTCTCCATCTGTAACGGGGTACTGATACTGGCCTCCTTTGGAAAGTGCTTTGAGAGTGTGTTACCATCCCACTCACAGGGCCGGCTCTAGGTTTTTTGCTGCCCCAAGCAAAAAAAAATTTGTCTGCCCCCCGCCCCCACTGCACCCTCCTGCCGCCCCAGCCCTGGGTCACTGGTAACTTGCTTCCAGGGCGGGTCATTCAGCAGGAATTTTGGATGTGCACAGAATACAGACAGGATTGGTTCCCATATGGTTA
>NW_020675568.1:0-3142 GCF_002925995.2 Terrapene triunguis
CTCAGATGTACTTCATTCTCAGCTTCACTGCGATGCAGTCTGGGGTCCTTGTGGCCATGGCTTTAGATCGCTACGTGGCCATCTGTGATCCCCTGAGACATTCCACCACTCTGACAAACTCTGTGGTGGCCAAAATTGGCCTGGCCTTGGTGCTTCGTGGTGCCATGTCCGTACTGCCCATTCCCTTGCTAGCGAGGAGGTGGCCATATTGCAGAACCAATATAATTTTCGACACATACTGTGAGCACATAGCTGTGGTGAAGCTGGCCTGTGTCGACATCAGCCTCAGTAGTTACTACAGCCTCTCTGTGGCATTCTTCGTGATCGGTCTGGATGTGTTTTTTATCGCTGTGTCCTATACCCAGATCCTCAGGGCCATCTTCAACCTCCCAACAAAGGACGCCCGGCTCAAGACTTTTGGGACCTGTGGCTCCCACCTCTGTGTCATCTTATCCTCTTACATCCCAGCTCTCTTCTCCTTCCTCACGCACCGGTTTGGGCACAATGTGCCCCAGCATTTACACATTCTCATGGCAAACATTTACCTCTTGGTGCCCGCCATGCTAAACCCCATCATCTATGGGGTGAGGACTCAACAGATCCGGGATAGGCTACTCCAGCCCTTTACTCATAAAGGGACCTAAGTTGTCTCCTGGTTCTCTAGCTCTCAGATCGAGCTCCATGCAGAGCTGGCTGGTGACATGGTGCTGAGCCCTCTTCCCTGAATCACTGAGTGGACAGTCAAAGAGACTTTAAACCCTTTCCTGAAGTTACTGTGCTCTTTCAGCATCACAAATTGGGGAATCTGTCTATATACAACTCATAGGTCTGCCATATTTCTAATTGCTGGTAACTGGAAGCCTGAGGCCCCACCTCTCTGCCCTGCCTCTTCCCCCAGGTTCCGCCCCTGCTCTGCCTCTTCCCCTCAAGGCCCCGCCCCTCACTCGCTCCTCTCCTCCCCACCCCGTCACTTTCTGGTTCATCCCTGTGACACTCTGCACCCCAAAGCACCCCATATTTACCCTGGTGATGTAATTATAGTATGTTTTGTACAAAGTAGGCCCTGTGAGGTATCATTCTAAAAGTCTTAATCTGCTAAACATTGATATCCCCTTGGGTTGTATGTGCGCTCATGGTATGTGAAACTATGAAATCTTGCTATGTGTGAGTTACTAAAGTGTGATGTGAGGCTGGAAACACCCCAAACCAGCCTTTCAGGTATGTCAAAGGAGTAGCCAGACAGTGTTAATTGCTGTTGTCAACACTCATCCAGGGAAGAATCCACTAGCACAGGAACTGTGTATAAGAAAACCTCCTCGGAGGGAGTACAGAGACAATGGAGAATGTTTGCCCAATAGGGGCACCCCCCTATGTCACATACATAGACTTTCCAGCAAGCTGGAAGAAACTATAAAAGATGGGGAGTGACATCATCACTTGTCTTCATTCCCTCACAACTCAGCACCTGCAAGAAGCTCAGGAAGACAAAGGACTTTGAATGGGGGAGGGGAACCAAGGCTGAAAAGCAGATTGAGCCTGTGCCTCAAGAATCTGTAAGACTGCTTGTATCATCAGTCAGGGTGAGATACTGCTGATTCAAATCATATCTAGTGTGTACAAGTCTTAGACTGGAAGATTGTTTGATTTCCTACGTAACCTGCTTTGATCTGTTTGTTATCACTTATAATCACTTAACATCTATCCTTCTGTAGTTAATAAACCTGATTTATGTTTTATCTTAACCAATGTGTTTTTGAGTGAAGTGTTTGGGACTCTTAGCTCCATTAGCAAAGGCTGGTGCAGATATTCCCCCATCAAGGAGGGAACAAACTAATTAATGAGTTTACGATGTACAGATCGCTATTTATGCTCCAGCAAGGGTGCAAGGCTGGGGAGCTGGGAAATTGGCTGATACCTCCATTGTTGATCCATGAGTGGCTTAGGTAAAGTACTAAAGCACTCAGGTAACCTAGTTGGGTGTGTGGCACCACCTGCTGTCATGTTGGGTGATAACAGGACCCACAGGGGATGTCTGTGTGTCACCAGCAGACCAGAGGGAGACGCCCATGCAGCTGAATGGTTTGGGGGAACAGCAGTTCCAACACCTTCCAGGCTTCACCCCGGGGGTACATCCCATCACAATCTCCACCTCTCTGCTGATATTGGACATTGGACATTGGACTGCAACTTAAGGATTCATTCTGAAAGAACTCTTTGCAAGTATAAAGCTCACCATCTCTACGATGAACCTGACTGAAGAATTCTATTCATATCTGTACGTATAATGATGTCCGTTTACTGCAGTGTGGAAGGAGGCGTTGGGTCATTAACCGGGGCCACCTCCTACCTCCCGCCTCCCACACAGCCCCCTGAGCTGGGCTCCCTCTGCTCCCGGGCTGGGACAGGAGCTGCTGCAGCCTGACAAGGAGCCTGCCTGCGGGTAGGAGGCGGCTATGATAATGAAGGATATTTGCTTTGAAGTAGAATTACCTATTTCCTATGAATACACAGGTAACTCTTCCATTCATCAGCATAAGGTAATTATCCATTAAGTGGCTCATAGGTAGTTTACTACAAACGTCAAAGAGAAGTAGAGACAATGAAGTTATTTATTACACCCAAGTTTAATTTAAATAATAATATTTTCTTTTGATCTTTGAATCAACAGATATACCAACAGACAGGAATCATGTGTTTACATGGTTAACATCTAACCCGATATAAGTAAACACACACAATTAGCATTACCTCTTATTCTCTAACAATACAGGTTTGCATTTCGAAGTTCTAGTGTATTTCCCAAGGTTATGTTGCTACTTATAGGGTGTGGCCCTAATTACCATTTATATAGTTCTCTAATATGTCTTTAAAGGTTGGATTTGGGTCAATTAGCCTGCTAGTTGCATAACCCTTTCTGAGCCTCTGTCACACCCATTAACTCACGTTTGATTGTATGAACCATCTGTATCCTTATGTCTTTGGGCTTTTGCTCTTCGCTCAGTCTCCTTGTGCTCAGAGGCAGGAGGCTAGGGTGGACAGAAGAAAGGAGTAACTGCATTCTAGATAAAGCCAGTTTTCTCCAGCTTCTCTGCTGAGGGGTGGGCTTGGAAGGAATGGAACCTCCCCAGAAGAGGGAACAGAG
>NW_020675569.1:0-8338 GCF_002925995.2 Terrapene triunguis
AAAAAAAAACACCACAAAAGAAGTTTTAATTTGCAATGGCTCAGAGTGCTGATTTTCCTCTGATTCCTTTCATAAATCAGGACAACGCTCCCCTTTCATTTGCATTCTTCTGCTAGCAATGAAAACAGAGGAGTAGGCAGGCTACTGATGAATCTGAGTGGGGCTTACTATTAGTTCATTAAGCTGATTCACTCCTCAGGCATGAAACGACGTCTATTTTAGCACTTAAGCAAATGGTGCAAATGATGCAATATGAAGTTTAATACAGCTATTTAATGGCTG
Source organism: Terrapene triunguis (assembly GCF_002925995.2). Taxonomy (NCBI): domain Eukaryota; kingdom Metazoa; phylum Chordata; order Testudines; family Emydidae; genus Terrapene; species Terrapene triunguis. The sequence continues at coordinate 283 of NW_020675569.1, forward strand.
TAAAATGATACACCCACATGCACGTGGAGAATTATTGGCTCTTTTTAAATCAAGTAGTCTTAGTGACATACTGTACACATGTACAGAGTTGTAAAATAACATACAGCTTTATAAAAAAGTAAACTTGATAAGTAAGCTGAATAGTCATTGTGCCAAAAATAACATGGATTCTTCCCAGGAAATGTTCTTGCCAGTCCTAGCATTCTCATCAACACAGAGATTCAAAACATCACAGGCTCCCGAGGAGCCACAGCCCCCATAGTTAAACTATTCAGTCCACATTTGAGATGGAAAAGCCACCTCCTGGTGGCCGAGGACTGTGGCCCTTCCTCTCAGCTTCCCAAGTAAGATAGGGCAGCATTGATTCCAGCTGCTGTAGCAGGTCAGCTTCAGTGTAACTGAAATAAATGAGAGCGGGGGTGTCTGCATGTGGCAGGTAAAGGATTCCATGGGTGCTGCTTAAAATATGGTGTATTAGCATGGGAGAGTTAGGAACTGCACAAAGACTGAGAATCTGCTGGCTGTTAACCCAGGTGGTAACTGGAAGTGACAGTTTTAGTTTCACTGTTGCATCACAGTTTTTTTTATCTGCAGTTCACAAAATACCTTTCTGAACAATCACTAATTGAGCCTTAAAACACCTCTATGGGGAAACCGAGGCATGGAAGGGTTAAGTGATTCAGACAAAGTCATGCAATGAGACAGTGGTAGAGCTGGGAATAGAACCCAATAGCCCAGATTTCCAATCCCCTCAAATGAAACCATAAAACAACACTCCTTCAAAATCTCTCCAAACTTTGTGTTGTGATCTCCTTCAGCAGAGCTCTGTGATGAGAGGGGCCATTGCCATTTCTGAAGGGGAAAATCCTCTCCCTTGTGTATAATGCCCAAGTAAGAGGGTGCTCCACGTAGGCTGGATTCTGTCACCACCCCTCTGTGTAGGTATAATCCCTGCTCCCAGTCCCCCAGCACACATGGAGGTATGTTCAGGATGCACTGTCACTTCAGATGGGACATTTCCCTCCAATGGGCACTCAGATCTACAGGCCACCATGGAAGAGATGACATCCACTCCTTTATGGGACATTCATCCCTTGGGGACCCTTGGAGCAGCAGTCTCTACACTCAGAGATTGCCACACGTTGTCCTGGGGAGGTTCCTCATATCCTCCTCTGCTCCCATGCAGAGCATGCAATGGCCAGGCCAATCTAGAGCCAAGATTAAATTAGGTTTATGATCAGTTTTCAAATATGTTATTTGAAAAGTTTCCTAAGAAAAATCTCTATTTTCAGCAGCAAAAAGGCATCTAGCGCCTTTTCCGCACAACAGCTCAAATGAAATAAAAATACCATGTTTTAACAAACCATTGCTTTATCTTAATCACCGTTCTATAGCTGAATCCATACACCTGAGCATTAGCCTTTGCCTTACTGGTTATTTCACTCTGTAAAAATAAAGAAACAAAAATATATACATTTCCAACCTTCAGGTTATTCTATTCTATTTAGGTTCTTATATCATCTCCATAAGATCTGAGAATTTAGTAACAGCCACTGCTCCCAAAGCTGAGAAAAGCAGACCAGCATTCTGAACGCCTTAATCAGTGAAATTATAAGAGTTTGTCTTCCTGCTGAAGAACTTTCATTCCCTTTAAGAGAAACGGTTTGGTTATGGGGAATACTCAATTACAGTCCTAACCCTAGGGTCTGGTCCTGTAAAGGTCTCAGTGCCTTAAATTCCTATAGACTTCCACACCATCCAGGAACAGGTCCTTATTCTTACATTTGGAAACTGCACTTGACCTACTCTGCAAAACCGCCGCTACCACAATGGATCATTATTCTGCACAGAATGTTTTTCCTTGCACCAGTGCCCCCAGTAACCTAAGCTCTTCCCAGTGATATAGAAACACTGCTTTCTGATAATTAAGGTGTGATGATTGGGAGAAATCTGACTACGTACAGCTTACAAATTCTGTCTCATATTGGGGACTCACTGTGTGTCTGCTTCAGACTGCAAACTCCATTTTGAATGTGGGCTAGGCTGCCACCTCTGTTTTTACCTCCATTTTGGACACAGGGCTAACACTGGAGGGTTGTTAAACCTTGATGGTCCTCTGTTAAGATGGAAGCCCCCTTGGACAAAGAGTTGCCAACTGCCCACAGAAAACCAGTCTGCCCATGTAGACTTAACTAAGGAACGGATCAGCTGCTGGGGGACTCCAATCACCTGACAAACCTGATCAGGGGTCACCTGATAAGGGGACTGGAGGATATAAAAGAAGGGATTTCTCACTGGCCATTTTAGAGCTTAAAGAGAAAGGAGACTAGAAGCAGAAAGCTGGCTGTAGGAGTAAGAGGAACCTCTATGTTCCAGAGGAGAGGCCATGTGCAGGAGGGAAGGGGGTCAGGAAAGATCCTGGACGTCTCAAAAGACTGTGACCTGAGCCCAAAGACTGCTCAAAGTGGCGAGGGATCCGAGCAGGGAAACATGTACAGGTGTTTTATTGTTTCGTCTAGATCTGCATCTCTCTTGTGCTATCTAAAGTAAAGTGTAATTGTGTTAGAAACCTTTGCAAAGCCTGTGTGTAATGTGCTTCCACTATCATGTGTCCCTGGAGAGGTAAATGGTAAACCAGAGTGTTCACAATGTTGGAGCTCTGGGAAAGGGTTTGCTGAAGCAACCAGGGCATCTTGGGGGCTGGGTCAGGCCTGGTCTAGGGGGCCTATAGCAGCTGGACTATAGGTGGGATCCCACTTCTGCGAAGAGGTAACAGAATCCATGCCCAGAAAGGAAGCATGCCACAGAGGCCAAAGAGATGCTTAAAAGCACACAGGTCCTGCATGTAGGGTGACCAGATGTCCCGATTTTACAGGGACAGTCCTGATTTTTGAGTCTCTCTCTTATATAGGCTCCTATTACCCCCCACTCCCTGTCCCGATTTTTCACACTTGCTGTCTGGTCACCCTACCTGCATGTGGGATGCAAATATACCAGGCTAGTGAATGTCTAGCAGGGAGAGCTTTACCGGGGCTGTGACACAAGGCAAATTGATTCTTGCCAGTCAAGTCAGTTTAGGATTTATGGATCTGACCACAGAAAGAAGCAAATGTAATAAAATCATCTTCTTTTCTGTGTGACCCCAAGGATGTATGTAACCACGCCTGAAATAATAGTGAAATGTAATAAAGTCAAATATTCATTTTCCGCTATATGATATGGACATTCAAGGTATGTCTTCACTGCAGAGTCAACTCCATTATCTACACTGGAGTTAACTCCTCGCGAGTTGGCCTAACTCGATGAGAGTGGCCACACTGAAATAACACTTGAGCTACACAGAGTGATTGTGTTAGCAGCTGCCGAGCTGTGCTAACTCCAGCTACAGCACGTACCCCATGACTGGCCAGCCAACTTGAATTAAAAGCATCATCATACCTGTGCATGGACAGAACTCGAGTAAGGGGCAACACAAGTTTAAACTCAAGCTAACCAAAGTGAAGACAAGTGCTCAGATATTTCAACCCCGTCTTCCAAAATACCTAGAGGGACTGATTTATCACTGCCTAGTGCTTTGTGTAGTCACTGACAGCGGTGTACAGTGGTTTTAAAATGCTACCATTCTGATTTGCACAAGTGTAGGTGACTACACAAGGGGAATCAGATCCTGTAACACTCATAGGAGTTACACTTGAATAATAGTGCAAGATTCGCCCTTTCAGCAAGGTCTTTCACCCAGAGAGATTCAGATATTTGCACTTTAAAAAGTCACCCTTTTGAACAGCAATTCACCTGCTCCTTTAATTACTCATTTCAAGATAGACGTGACATCTTTGCAGACCCCAAGTTGCCCATCAACATCCAAACAAGTTGACTGATGAGCATATGTTAACACATCAAGCCAGCTACTACAATCCTTGGCCCTTATCAATGTCAAGACAACTGCTGAGACAAACTAAACCCTACTGACTTCCTAGTCTGGCATTTAGGTATTAGCCAATCATAGTACTGCATCACATGGCAGAGATTCACGTGGTCAGCTCTACTATATGCTGGTTACAGTTGGCTGCTGTGAGAAACAATGCCTACAGCAGCACTGCCTTATTTACTTAATACATCACCTGGTATTTGAGCTCTCACAGGGTGCTTTGCACTCAGCCGCAGAGGCTTTAATGAAGCTACATTCGTTTTGTATTCTAGTGGAGCCTATTGGGACGGTTAGTTCTAATGCTGAACTGCTCTTTCCACTGTCGACCTCAGTTTTTCAGGGGTTGTTACTGTGGGTTTTCATTGCTGTTTTAGTTCATGTTGGGCTAGATACACCCATGAATGCAGAGAGGGGCAAACTGCTCTTCCTTGCACAAGAAACCACTGGGGCCCAGGGTTCACCCCCCAAGTGGAGGCAAAAAGTAAGTTTCCACTGGCTTTCTTCCCCAGGGGTTTCTGTCAGGGGACGACCGCTAATTTCCACTGGGGGCTCAGAACGTAGACATTCTTTTGGCAGAGACTGCAATAGGGATATATTGGATCACTGTCCCCTGGATGCCCTGACCATAACTCTTCACTGGCCAGCACAGCCAAGTTTTCCAGGTTGAACTAGGCCCCTGCAGGGGGAGGCTGCTACTGATACCTGCCTCTGCAACCTCCCTCTGGCTGATTTTTCATGCACGGGCTCCTGTGTCCTGTTTTATGCAGGCAAAGCTGTCATAAACCAGAGATTATTTGTATTGTTTAATATTTGTTTCTGGTGGCACCTAGTGTCCAAGGTGCATCACAAACATAAAAGATGACATAGTCCCTGCCCTGAAGAGCTTACATTCTGAAAGACAAAAAACAAAGGGTAGGGAACAATATATAGATCTATAATACACCTAAAGATGTTGAGGTAGTAACTGGCCTCTTCTAATACAAAATTAAATAACTTTGCAAATCACCACTTTAATCACAAGGGGTTTTTTTAGCAGATATTTTAGGAGGTTTCAGAACAATGTGTGACATTTCTTCTCCTGTGCGGTAGTACGCTTTCACAAGGGAGTAAATTTAGGATGGATTGGAGACACAGGTATGATTCAGAAGCTCCTTGCTTTGTCACTTTAAATCAGACCCTTATCTTTAATTGTGTGCGTTATTCCCACTGGATGTTCCTGTTAAAGGAAACTAAAGGGAAAAAACAAACATCACTGACATTACAATTGATACTAAGGGGACAAATTATATGAAAAGAACTCTCACAATCTAAATCTTAGCATACGAAGTCCCACTGAAATCACTGAGGATTTGCACAGTATACATACTATCCTCATAATCCAGAGTATGGAATGTTAATGCATATCAAAAACATTATGCTATCTATTTGGCATGCATGCATGAAAGCTAAAAAAAAAAAAAGCCGCCAGTGCAGACAAGGGTACACCCACCTCGATGCATGTGGCCATTAACCCTAAGAGATGGGCATGTGCTTAGAATCATGCACCTTCAGAAGGCAACCAGAGCAGGGGCCTTCAAATCTCAAGTCCTGGGGCCTATTCCTGACTCTGCCATTGGCTTGCTTTGCGAATTTGGACAAGTCACTGAGCCTGCGTGTCAGTTTCTTGACCTGTAAAATGAGGGCAATAATTACAAAGGTGCTAATAGTGGCTCCAATAGTTAAGGCTGAGTTGAGAGTCTGACTTAGAGCACAATTTACTTTTGTTTATTTTCTGTGATGCTCACAAGGGTGATGTGTGGTTTGAGTAATGAAATGCTTGTAAAGTATCCTCGGGGAAAGACATGATAGGAGCACAAAATGTTAACTAGCAATTCATCTGTCTCTGAAATCCATATTTTTCAGAACATCTCTTCTGTTATTAAAAGAAACAAATTCTCCCTTGTGCTAGTGTGTGTGGGTTACACTAGCTCCTTTTAAAATTCAACAGGAATAGACGCCCTGCAGCCTGTGGCGCTCCCCACCACGCAGCAGCTGACCCAGACTTCTGCCTCATCATAATTCTTATCTGGCTAACCAGGGAATTAATCGTTGTGCACATTTGGGATAGCAGAGACTGCACGCTGCTTTTTAGTGCATCCACCAAAACCCTCTTGAAGAAATGACTCAACTCCCTGGCACCCCTTTGATAGAAAACACATTGCTATGGGTCTGCTCTTGATCCCATTGAACTCAACGGTAAAATTCCCATTGAGTTAGCTTGTGCCGGATTGTGATCCCAAATGAACGTTAGCGACGCTAAGCAGCAGCTGCCTTGGAGAGTTTCACTCTGTGTTGATCTCCAGCTGCTGGGCTGCTCGTAGTCTAACCCCCCTTCTGTGCAATGATTTACACAGCTCTAGTTTTCTTCCAGCTTTCCTTGTTTAGTGCTTAGAAGCCCCCAACTGAAGCCTAACTACACCCCGCCACCATATACTTGGGCAATCAAAGGCGTCATACTAATCCTCCACCCCCAACAGAGAAAGCTGGAGAAAGGGGGGGGGGGAGTCGTACTAACCCCTTTGGCTGCTTCTCTTCCTGGGATTCTCCATAGTCTCTTCACAGAAACAGTTACTGTTACATGCTCCCTTGATCCTCGCCCCTGACCTGAGCCATCCCCCATTTATAGACTACACTCTAGAGAGCACACTCCAGTGCTTAGAGCGTACGGCCAGGAATCAGGAGGACAGGGATCTATTCTTGGTTCTGCCAGTGACTTGCTGTATGACGTTTGGAAAACTGCTTAATCTCTCTGTGGGCCAAACTCATCCCTGGTTTCACTCCAATGAAGTCAATGGGGTTTACACCAGGGATTAATTTGTCCCTGCACATCAATTTCCCCATTTGCAAAGTGGGGATAAGTTCATGTTTGTAAAATGCTTTGAGATCCTTGAAAGAAAGGTGCCAAGTATTTTTATAGATAACCTGTAGCATCACATCTAGTTTCCCCACTCTGGGAAATGCTTCTTTAACTGGCCAAATGCACTGCTCTGGCTGCAGGCTAAGGAACTGAGCAGACACGGCCCCTCCACCATGCCCTTTTCTTGACAACGTGCCTGCTTGCGAGGGCCGGTGCAAGACAAACGCCTGACAAAATGTGCCGCACGGTGGCTTCCCTCACCCGGCTGTACTACAGGCTGCAGCTGTTGCCTCCTCTCAGCACTCAGCCCCATGCTGTTGTAAAATGCTGGCAGGAGAGAGTGCAAACTGCCCTTCAGCAGTGTTTAAGCCAGTGCATGCCTACATTTTCCATAGGCCTGACCAAGTGGTTTCTCTCTCCAGGAAACCCTTCCCCTCTCATGTCACCCAGTCCCAGCCTTCTTCTTGGGCTCACACCTCATGCAGTGCCTAGCTTCACCCCACACCCCATCCCAACTAATTATTTTAAGCTTCATACAGCACATTGTATCAATCACATTCTTGGTTAGTTACACCCCTCAGCCCTCCCTCTTCCCCTCACATCATCTGAAAACAATAGGATGACCAGACAGCAAATGTGAAAAATGGGGACAGGGGGTGGGGGGTAATAGGAGCCTATATAAGAAAAAGACCCAAAAATCGGGACTGTCCCTATAAAGTCAGGACATCTGGTCACCCTAGAAAACAATGGGAGCTGAGGGTGCTCAGCACCTTGCAGGATCCTGCAACTTTGGGGGCAGGGACCGTCTTCATTTCCGTAAATCCCCTTCCAAAGTTATGGCACTAGAGAAATATTAAATACAAACAATCCAGTCTCTGCTCCTCCTGCCCACATCACTCCCAGTCCCAGCCTTTCCCTGTCCCCACTCTCACCGCCAGTGCATGCATTCTTGACTGACTGCCTCCGGCAGCTCTCATCACGGGTAGGGTTACCATATTTCCTCATTAAAAAAAGAGGACACTCCACTGGGCCCTGGCCCCGCCCCTTCCCCACCCCAACTCCGCCCCTTCCCCAAAGTCCCTGTCCCAACTCCGCCCCCTCTCCTGAGCACCCCGCATTCCCCCTCCTCCCTCCCAGCCATGCGAAACAGCTGCCCGAGCGCTACCGGCTTCACGGTTTGCCGGGCAGCCCCCAGACCTCCAGACCCTGCGCCCCCGGCCGGGCGCTTCCCC
>NW_020675570.1:0-1591 GCF_002925995.2 Terrapene triunguis
CTGCAGGCTCTGGAAGGGAGTGTTCTCTAGTGGGCACAGATTCTTCTGTCCCACTGCCACCAACCTGCCCCAGTACCATTCTCTTTACCTTACCGCTCCCTGTCTACATTCCTCATGTTTCTCATCCCAGTTCCAGTCTTCCTGCCCAACCATTCTATTTCCCTCCTTCCCAGCTCCTCCTTTGATTTGCCTCTCCCCACCCCTGGCCTCCAGTTTCCCCACCTAACCACCCACCCTTGGCTGCACTGACTTCCAGTTCCAATCTCCCCCTCCCTCTCTATCTAAAGGATTTAGGAGTTGCAGTGGAATAGCTTCAACAGGAGAGATTGAGCCCACATCAGAATGTTTCATAGCTCAGTGGTTAGGATAATCTTCTGAGAGAGAGGGAAATCTCTGTTCAAATCCTTTCTCCCCTATTTGGCAGAGAGGGGGGAACTGAACTTGGGTCTCCCACATACCAGGTGAGTGTGCTAACCACTAGGCTAAAAGTGATAAAGTGGACACTACCACCTTCCCTCCCAAATTTGGTATAGGACTGATCTTGTAGGTAGCCTCTGCTCAGGCCCCACAGATGAGATGGGGGAGGAGCACCTATCTTTCCCCATTTTGTGGATCACTCTGGGACTTAGACAGGAGATAGACATTCAGATGCCTATTGTGGGGCACATGCCCAGAGGCGGAAATGAAGGCAACTGGGGAACTTTTACCCTGAAAACTTAGGTGCCAACTGAGTATAGGTTTTGCGAGAGCCACAGTTTTGTGGTTTGCAGTGGAATTTAGGGGTTTAAGTACCTATGTATCTTTGTGGATCTGAGCCATTGTTCCTATGTGATGCTAGGCAAGTCATTTAAACCAGCCTCTCACAACTGCTCACCCATTCTGTATTCCTCATTTCTGGGTGCCTGGCTTGAGAGTCTGATGTCTGATTTGCAGAAATGTTGGGTGGCATATAACACACAGTAGGTTATAAATAATATATATCTTTGTATGTATAACATTTAGACTGAATGCACCCTGGGGACATGGATTTGTCTCTTCTACGTCTGTACCTAATTACCTGATTTGAAACCTCAGTTAGATATCTAAATGCTAAAAAAAAATATTTAAAAAATGGATCCATCTTTATTTGTGCCTGCAAAATTCCACCCTCTTATTTGTGTCATAAAAAGCTGGTGCAAAACTGGAAGCCGCTTTGGAAAACTTGTTCTGATTTCCACAATGCTTAGAGTATGCAGTGATTTCCTCTATAGAGTGATTTCCTCCTGCTATAGAGCAGGAGCCACAACTGTGGAGTCCCTCTTTGTGCAGATTCATCTTTCAAGGCCCTGTATTGTGGTGACCTTTCTTGGCCAATGAGGGGAAATTGGGCTAAGGAATTTTTCTGGGGTCTTTTAAGTAGTAGCAAAAAGTACTAACCAGCCTAATAGGTGTTCCTTATTAAAATAAGTGATATTGTAGTTACTTTGTGACAATTCCTAGGGTTCTCGAGTTGTTTCCCAGCATATGTTAATAGAGATTTCAACTTGTTATTTCAAGAACTGACTAAATAATCAGGCTTTGAAAAAAGCATTGTTTATTCTCTTATTCAAAT
>NW_020675571.1:0-9801 GCF_002925995.2 Terrapene triunguis
TAACCTGTAATCTTGTTCATATCTAAAACACAGGGCTGGTCCCTATATGTATCCCACATGTGAGTATGCATGTGCACCATACACCTGAGACCAGAAAATATCGCATATAGTGTCATTGGTCCACACGTATGCCCTGAATCTCCTCCTGCTCCACACTGAAGGTATAAGGAAAGTGTGGACTGACCACGTCTCCAGTTCCTCCTTTCCACTGCATGCCCTGAGTCAGAATCCCCTGTGACTGGAGTTATGATTGCATTGTTTTCATCTCGGTAACTATAATTGTATATAGTTTGTTAATTTTTATAGTATTCTACAGGGTTATCATAGGTTAGTTTTTCCCAAGCCTGGGGACCCTCTCCAGCCCACCTTTGAGGAGCATGGCTGTGCCTAGAATTCTGGGATTAAAAACTGTCTTCTGTCCTTGCTTCTTGCTTAGTGGCTACCACCACTGTTGGTGCCTTTACTGCCTTGGCGAGGTGCGTAGCTTTGTCAAGTGCAGTATCTGTTGCTCCTTGACACCTGACCTGAGCGGGACAAAAGCTTTAACTAAGGAAGCACCTCATTAAAAAAAGGCCTCAGTTAGATCCAGGCCAGGGAGAACTCCAGTACATCGGCCACAGCTGCTGAGCATGAGCTCTGGAGCAGAAGCCAGATCAGAAAATCTGAAGACCCATTGTCTTGGGCTTCTCATGAGAGTAAGGGGCAGTCTTGCAGACAAAAAACATCCCTCTCTAAGTCTGCTTCCAGGAGAAGGGGTCCTTTTCTGACTCCTTCCAAGTTGGGTGAGTCTTCATGCACAGGTCCCAAAGATCTGGTCTGCCTAAGTCTCCTAACCCTGGAGGAAAATCATGCTGAAGCAAAGCTCTAAGAGTACCAGCCTCACTACCAACTCTGGTGACGGCCAGGATCTCCAGCAAGCCAAAGGACCAACATTCACTGGTACCAACCAAGACGTCCAGACTGGGCTCTCTCCAACAGTACTGGCCTGGCCCCCTAAGGATCCACTGAGCACTAAGTCTGCTATGGCACTGGATCCGGCGGAATCAACAACCAGACCCCCTTGTACCTGGGAACGGATTGAAATGTAGACTACCACAGAGGGCATTTTCACCTTACTGGACCCATAATCTCCTCTACTTCCAGTCTTGTTTCTGAGAGACATTTTAACCCAAGAAGAGGATACTACCACAAGGAAAAGGAGTTCCACGTCTAGTCGAGCCAGAACTTCCTTCCACCGGTGTCAACAATACCGCCAGTGGAATCTGATCTGATCTGACCTTGTAGGCTGAATCCAGTGTCCAGGATGAACAATGATCTCCCAGGGATGTTAGCCCAGACATGGTTTTCAAGAGTTTCCTTGACCCATCTACCGTCCAAGCAGGAGTACCTGGCGAGGGATTGCTGGTGTCCACTGCCTTGAGCCTCTCCCAACCAGCCTTTGACACTTTGTACTGGCCTATTGGGGTCTATGGGATCCTTATGCATGGCATCAATATCTGTACATTCTACTAGAGTCTCATTTCCCCTCTCCTAAGTAACAGCAACTGGCTCCACAGGATTATGTGGAGAGGAAGATCATGACCCGGATTTTCTGGGTGTATCATCTTCCTCACCTAGGGCTGTCAAACAATTAAAAAATTAATCACAATTAATTGTGCAATTAATGGCACTGTTAAATAATAATAGAATACTATTTATAAAAATATTATGGATGTTTTCCACATTTTCAAATATACAGATTTCAATTACAACACAGAATACAAAGTGTACCGTTCTCACTTTATATTTATTTTTATTATAAATATTTGCACTGTAAAAATAAAAGAAATAGTATTTTTCAGTTCACTTAATACAAGTACTGTAGTGCAATCTCTTTATCATGAAAGTTGAACTTACCAATGTAGAACTATGTGCAAAAAATAACTTCATTCAAAAATAAAACAAAGTAAAACTTTAGAGCCTACAAGTCCACTCAGTCCTTCTTCTTGTTCAGCCAATTGCTCAGACAAACAAGTTTGTTTACACTTACAGGAGATAATGCTTACAATGTCACCTGAAAGTGAGAACAGGCATTCCTATGGCACTGTTGTAGATGGTATTGCAAGAAATTTACATGCCAGATGCGCTAAAGATTCATATGTCCCTTCATGCTTCAAACGCCATTCCAGAGGACATGCGTCCATGCTTGTGGTGGGTTCTGCTCATCCAGAGCAGTGCAGACCAATGCATGTTCATTTTCATCATCTGAGTCAGCAGCAGAAAGTTGATTTTCTTTTTGGTGGTTCGGGTTCTGTAGTTTCTGCATCAGTGTGTTGCTCTTTTAAGACTTCTGAAATCATGCTACACCCCTCCTGATCAGATTTTGGACAGCACTTCAGATTCTTAAATCTTGGGTCGAGTGTTGTAGCTATCTTTATAAATCTCACATTGGTACCTTCTTTGTGTTCAGTGAAAGTGTTCTTAAAACGAACAACATGCTGGGTCATCATCCAAGACTGCTATATCATGAAATATATGGCAGAATGCGGGTAAAACACACAGCAGGAAACACAGTTCTCCCCGAGTTCAGTCACAAATTTAATTAACACATTATTTTTTTAACGAGCGTCATCAGCATGGAAGCATGTCCTCTGTAGTAGTGGCCAAAGCATGAAGGGGCATACGAAAGTTTAGCATATCTGGCATGTAAATACCTTGCAATGCTGGCTTCAAAAGTGCCATGCAAACCTCTGTTCTCACTTTCAGGTGACATAATTAAGAGGTGGGCAGCATTATCTCCCGTAAATGTAAACAAACTTGTTTCTCTTGGCGATTGGCTGAACAAGAAGTAGGACTGAATGGACTTGCAGGCTCTGAAGTTTTACATTGTTTTGGTTTTGAGCACAGTTATGTAATAAAAAAAAATCTACATTTGTAAGTTGCGCTTTCACGATAGAGATTGCACTACAGTACTTGTATGAGGTAAATTGAAAATGATTGTTTATCATTTTTACATTCCAAATATTTGTAATAAAAATAATATAAAGTGAGCACTGTACACTTTGTATTCTGTGTTGTAATTGAAATCAATGTATTTGAAAATATAGAAAAACATCCAAAATATTTAATAAATATCAATTGGTATTCTATTGTTTAACAGTGTGATTAAAACTGCGATTAATCACGATTAATTTTTTAAATCGTGATCACCTTTTTTGTTAATAGCATGAGTTAACTGTGATTAGATCAGTGGTGGGCAGCCCGCGGGCCGTGAGACATTTTGCTGATGTTGACCGTCCGCAGGCACGGCCCCCCGCAGGTCCCAGTGTCCACGGAGGGAGAACAGCAAACCGTGGCCACTGGGAGCTGCGGGGGGGGCCGTGCCTATGGATGGTCAACGTTAGTAAAATGTCTCGCGGCCCACAATCAAAATACCCTGATGGGCTGCATGCGGCCGATGGGCCACAGTTGCCCACCACTGGATTAGATCAACAGTCCTATCCTCACCTGATGAGGCAATTGCCCCATCTTCACCATCCACACCTGATGACCATAGGCAGTACCAAGAACTTTATTGCAGAAGGAGGCAACAGAACTTCAGAGTCCACTAGAAGAAATTCAAATATGCACCACAAGCTCTTGGTTGTCTTTCATCCCACAGGACCCAGTTGGGTAGTTCTCCCAGCGAATAAGGCCATTATGGAATCAGCTAGATTGTTATGGCATACACTGGCAATGTGTACCTCTACCCCTAAAAGGGCAGAGAAACATTACTTTGTGCCTGCAAAAGAGGCAGAATTCTTGTTTACCCACCCTGCCCTCAATTCCCTAGTAGTACAAGCAGCCATGGAAAGGTCTATGTAGCAACAACCTAAAACTACCCCTGCGGACAGAGGACTAAATATCTAACCTTCTGAGGAGAAAGGTGTTTGCATCCATCAGCCTACAGTTTAAAATCTGTAACTACCAGGACCTGTTAGCAAAATATGATTTTATGAACTACTTTATATTCCTGGAGTTCTAAACAAAGTCCCTGAGAAGGACAGGGCCCAATTCCAAACCCTTGTTGCAGAAACTATACTCATGGCTAAAACCTCACTACAAGCTGCAGTGGATGTGGCTGACACTGCACCAAGATCTATAGCGACTGCAATAGTAATGTGGTGAGAGTAATCGCTTCACTCTTTGAGGTTCCCCAGGAAGGTTGAGAACTCCACTGAGTACTTACCCTTTGATGAAACCAATCTCTTTTATGAGAAAACAGATGAGTCTTTGCACTCAACAGAAGACTCCAGAACAACTCTCCATTCTTTGGACACTTATGCCCTGGCCCCAAAGAGGAAGCATCAGAAAAAGGTATATGAGTCAAGGCCTCTTCTGCAGCCTTTCTGCCACCAGTGACCATATGAACCACCACACAAGTGTCTGGGTGCAGAGGCCAAGGTATACAGGCCCATCCACCTCAACGATAGCCACCCCACCTCTTTCCAGAGTCCCCTTTGGTTGCTGCCTAGCATACTTTGACCACAGCTGAAGGTCAAAACCATGTAACAATGGACAAGTAGATACTAGATATCATCCACTTTGGTTACACTGCTGAGTTTCTTTCTCCACCTCCTCCAAAAACCCCTTCCCAGCTCCTCTTTAGAGACCTCTCTTACAAGGTGCTTCTCCAACAGAAGGTGGACTGTCTCCTTGAACGAAGAGCTATAGAACAAGTGCCACTTCAGCATCAAAGGAAAGGGCTCTACCCCAGCTATTATATAGTTTCCAAGAAAAAGAGAAGATGGAGGCCCTTTCTTGACCTATGACAGCTAAATATTTTTATTCACAAATTAAAGTTCTGCATGGTTACACTGGCATCAATAATTCCTTCCTTGGAAAAGGGCACATGGTTTGCAGCTATCAACATGAAAGAGGCTTACTTTCCTGTGGACATTCACCCATCCCACAGAAGGTTCCTCATGTTTCTGGTAGAACAGGAACACCACTAGTTCAGGGTACTCTCATTCAGTCTAGCAGCAGCACCCAGAGTCTTCAGAAAGTGGTGGTAGTATAGATGAGACAAAATGGCTACACCATCTTCCCATACTTGGACTGGCTTCTAACAGGCAGATCCTGTCTGGCAAGTCAGTCAGCAACATTGTCCTTGCTCTGCCTCCTGGCATCCTTGTGAATCTACGTAAACATGGAAAAGTCTACTCTGCACATCAGACAAATGGTGTTCTACCTGCAAAGAATGAAACCATTTAGAAAAACACCTAGACTAATTGTTGCTATAGCAGAGAAAGGTACAAATTATATCTGCTCAGAGACTCTCTAAGTGGATGTCTGGCAGTATCCTTTTGTGTTATCAGTTGACACATCTCCCACTCCCAGATGAGGTGAGTGCCCATTCCACTAACGAACAGATGATCTTTGAGACGTGCCTATGCTAGACATTTGTAAGGTGGCAGTCTGGAGCTCCATCCACAAAGCATTGCACTTTGGTCTAAGCTTTTTTCTGTTGGTGCAGCCTTTGGAATTGCAGTGTTACAGACATCTACACTACTTGCATCCTCACACACACACCCATTTGAGTACTACTTGCCAGTCATCCATGTGTGGAATACACAAGGAACCAGCACTTGAAGAAGAAATGCAGGTAATTTGCTGTGACATATCAGGTTACAATCCAGATTAATGAGTAGCTGGGTCACCCTTGCCCTCTAGCCTGGGGTGCCCTTTACAATGCTTTGCTGCTGTAGCCTCCTGCCTGGGCTGCTCACAAGCAGCCACCACCATGCAAGTCACTCTCAGCTATGTCTGTGTGTGTGCTGCAGCCAGCCAGCCACACCTTGGCTCTTACCAGCCTTATTTATACTGCAGGGTGACCCCAACACAATCCCAGTCTTAGATTTCCCCCCAGAAATGTATGACCTGTACCGCCCAGTCCTCGCCCTGGATAGTACAAGTTTATATAAAGTCTGTTATTTCTTTAATAGAAACAACTTGCCATCCCAAATGGAGTTTCCCAAACACTTAAATTTAAACACACTGGATTAGATAAAACAATAAAACAAGTTTATTAACTACAAAGAGATTTTAAGTGAGTATAAGTAATGAGGCATAAAAGTCAGAAATGGTTACAAAAAGATAAAGTTAAAATGCTACTGGTGCCTAGCAGGGAGAGAGGGAAGGGGCCTCTTGGAGTGTTTGTTTTTCCTTTTTATAGTTTCAGTCCCCCTGTGGAAAAACAAGAGTCTAGGTGGCAGGATAGTCCCTGCTTGTTTCTTCCACGTGTTTGAACTTCCTTTGTCTCCCCTTCCTGCTTGATGACTCTGTTTACTGCTTAAACGCAAATTCACCTCCTGGCAGAGACAGATGCATCCTGGAGATGAATGCCTGGCTGCCAGGATGGTGTCACCAGGAGGATTTCGGCTTCCTTAACCAGAGGATGCTGTTCCAGGAAGGAGGACTGCTAAGCAGAGATGGGGTCCACCTATCGAGGAAGGGGAAGAGCATATTTGGATACAAACTGACTAACCTAGTGAGGAGGGCTTTAAACTAGGTTCAAAGGGGGCAGGTGACCAAAGTCCACAGGTAAGTCAAAAACATGGAGACCTGGGAGAAGGGGTCAGAATTTGGGAGGAGCATGAGCTGTTATAGCAGGTATAAGGGAGAGACAAGACAGAACTGGAGGGGGGGAATCAAATCAGTATCTTAGATATCTGCATACTAATGCAGGAAGTATGGGGAATAAGCAGGAAGAACTCAAAATGCTAGTAAATAAACACAACTATGACAGTTGGCATCACAGAGACTTGGTGGGTTAATACGCATGACGACTGAAATATTGGTATAGGAGGGTACAGCTGGCTCAGGAAGGACAGGCAGGGAAAAAAGGGAGGAGGTGTTACCTTACATATTAAAAATGTATACACTTGGACTGAGGTTGAGATGGAAATAGGAGACAGATTTGTTGAAAGTCTCTGGGTTAGGATAAAAGGGGTAAAAAAACAAGGGTGATGACATGGTAGGGGTCTACTGCAGACCACCTAACCAGGAAGAAGAGGTGGATGAGGCTTTTTTTTTTTAAAAAACAACTAATAAAACCATCTAAAGCACACAAGTTGGTGATGATGAGGGACTTCAACTACTCAGACATCTGTTGGGAAAACAACACAGCAGGGCACAGATTAGTCAACAAGTTATTAGAATGTATTGGAGACCATTTTTTATTTCAGAAGGTGAAGAAAGCTACGGGGGCAGGCTGTTCTAGATTTGATTTTGACAAATAGGAACGAGTTGGTTGAGAATTTGAAAGTGGAAGGCAGCTTGGGTGAAAGTGATCATGAAATGGTAGAGTTCATGATTCTAAGGAATGGTAGGAGGGAGAACAGCAAAATAAAGACAACAGATTTAAAAAGGCAGACTTTAGCAAACTCCAGGAGTTGGTAGGTAAGATCCCATGGCAAGCAAGTCTAAGGAGAAAAACAATTGAATACAGTTGGCAATTTTTCAAAGAGACATTATCAGGGGCACACTACCCCACTGCATAGGGAAGATAGGAAGTATGGCAAGAGACCACCCTGGCTTAACCAGGAGATCTTCAATGATTTAAAACTCAAAAAAATAGTCCTACAAAAAGTGGAAACTAGGTCAAATTACAAAGGATAAACAAATAACACAAGTACGTAGGCACAAAATTAGAAAGGCCAAGGGACAAAATGAAATCAAATTAGCTAGAGACATAAAGGGTAGCTAGAAAACCTTCTACAAATACAGTACAAGCAAGAGGAAGACCAAGGACAGGGTAGGCCTGTTACTCAATGAGGGGAGAAAAACAATAACAGAAAAGGTGGAAATGGCAAAGGTGCTTAATGACTTCTTTGTTTTGGTTTTCACCAAGAAGGTTGGTGGCGATTGGATGTCTAACATAGTGAATGCCAGTGAAAATGAGGTAGGATTAGAGGCTAAAATAGGGAATGAACAAGTTAAAAATTCCTTAGACAAGTTAGATGTTTTCAAGTCACCATGGCCTGATGAAATACATCCTAGAATACTCAAGGAGATATCTGAGTCATTAGCGATTATCTTTGAAAAGTCATGGAAGACAGGAGAGATTCTAGCAAATTGGGGAAAAGGGCAAATATAGTGCCAATCTACAAAAAGAGAAATAAGGACAACCCGGGGAATTACAGACCAGTCAGCTTAACTTCTGTATCTGGAAAGATAATGGAGCAAATAAGCAATCAATGTGCAGACATCTAGAAGATAATAAGATGATAAGTAACAGTCAGCATGGATTTGTCAAGAACAAATCATGTCAAACCAACCTGACAGCTTTCTTTGACAGGGTAACAAGCCTTGTGGATGGGGGGAAGCTGTAGATGTGGTATATCTTGACTTTAGTAAAGCTTTTGATACTGTCTCACATGACCGTCTCATAAACAAACTAGGGAAATACAACCTAGATGGAGCTACTATAAGGTGGGTGCATAACTGGTTGGAAAATTGTTCCCAGAGAGTAGTTATCAGTGGTTCACAATCATGCTGGAAGGTCATAACAAGTGGGGTCCCGCAGGGATCAGTTCTGGGTCCAGTTCTGTTCAATATCTTCATCAGTGATTTAGATAATGGCATAGAGAGTACACTTATAAAGTGCTTTGGGGGATAGAATTAAAATTCAAAATTATCTGGACAAACTGGAGAAATGGTCTGAAGTAAATAGGATGAAATTCAATAAGGACAAATGCAAAGTACTCTACTTAGGAAGGAACAATCACAGTTGGACACATACAAAATGGGAAATGACTGCCTAGGAAGGAGTACTGCAGAAAGGGATCAGAGGTTATAGTGGACCACAAGCTAAATATGAGTCAACAGTGCAACACTGTTGCAAAAAAAAGTGAACATCGTTCTGGGATATATTAGTAGGAGTGTTGTGAGTAAGACACGAGAAGTAATTCTTCTGCTCTACTCAGCGCTGATTAGGCCTCAACTGGAGTATTGTGTCCTGTTCTGGATGCCACATTTCAGGAAAGATGTGGACAAATTGGAGAAAGTCTAAAGAAGAGCAACAAAAATGAAAACATGACCTATGAGCAAAGATTGAAAAAATTGGGTTTGTTTAGTCTGGAAAAGAGAAGACTGAGAGGGGACATGACAGTTTTCAAATACATAAAAGTTGTTACAAGGAGGAGGGAGAAAATTTTTTCTTCTTAACCTCTGCGGATAGGACAAGAAGCAATGGGCTTAAATTGCACCAAGGGAGGTTTATGTTGCACATTAGGAAAAACTTCCTAACTGTTAGGGTGGTTAAGCACTGGAATAAATTGCTTAGGGAGGTTGTGGAATCTCCATCATTGGAGATTTTAAGAGCAGGTTAGACAAACACCTGTCAGGGATGGTCTATAATACTTAGCCCTGCCATGAGTGCAGGGGACTGGACTAGATGACCTCTCAAGAGCCCTTCCAGTCCTATGATTCTATGAAATTAAGGTGCTCCGGGGCTAGGGGGGCTAGCTTGGGGTGGGGGCTGGGGTCCACGGTGGGGGAGGGAGGCTCTGGGCTCCGGCAGAGGGTCATGGAAGTGGCAGGGCTGGGGGTTAGCCTCCAGGCATAGCCCATGGAGTCTAGATGCAGTTCTTGGTGTCTGTCCTCTTATATTGTGGTACCCTGGGCCCATGGGCTGTTGTATTGGATGTAAGCCTATTTACTGTTTTCCTTATCTTTCCCCCCACCCTGTTTTTTTTTCTCCATTCATCCCTCTGTAAATATTCTTCTTCGAGTGACGGTCCCTATATGTATACCAAATGTGGGTGTGCATGTGTGCCATGC
>NW_020675572.1:0-6719 GCF_002925995.2 Terrapene triunguis
TCAATGTGCTTCTGCTTCCATCACCTTGTACTGCATTCAGAGTCTACTCCTGGGGGAATTCTGCATCACTGTGCATCCGCAGAATTCATGTCCCCTGCAGATTTCTTTGCTTTCCCGCAGAAAAATGACTTCTGATGGGGGAGCAAAGGGAAGCTGCAAGAACAGTCATGCACCCCTCCCCGGCAGCACAGGCAGGTTGGTTTGGGCACCTGGAGCAGCCAACAGAGAAGTGGTGTGTAGTCATGCATGAGAGAGAGAGAGGCTCTGTCCCTCTCACTCACTATTGTGTCACACTCAGCATGGAGGGGCAGGGCTTCGGGGTGTGTCTGAGGAGGTAGGTGTGGTGCAGGCTGTCCCCTCATGCAGAGCAGAATGTACCAGCAGCCTCCCTGCTTAGTGAATTGTTCCCATTGTCTTTGTGAATTTCCCCAGGAGCATAAAACAGGTGTAAAAGTTTTAAGGCTCCCTTACATGCCCAGAGTGGATAGTATGGCCTTATAAATGCTTATGGCACCTTAGTGATTAGAACTGGTTTAAATTTTTGGACTGAAAAAATTTCTTATCAAAATGTACTCCATGAACTGTTTGCTACTGACCTTTCTGGAGATGGTCAGTAGCCAATATAAATTGAGTTTGATTCCCTACCCATCACTTGCTTTTCAGTTGCCTATGATGTAACACTGAGCATATGGATGCATATATTTGTTGACTAATAACTAGAAATAAAGGGTCAAACCTAGCTACATTACTATTAGGCAAGGGGGGTAGGAGATTTCCTCCAATGCTCCCCACTCCCATTATCTATCCATTGTATTGTAGTTTAAATAAATTACCTAAATAACTGAAACCAGCGTGATTATATTGTGTTATTTTGACAAATAAAATATGCAAAATTTAGTAGAATTTTTAATTTTTTGGTGCAGGATTGTAAATTTTTTGGCACAGAACTCCCCCAGGAGTAAGAGTCGCATCCAGGAGCCTGAGCCATCTGTACTTTCCCATATGAAGCCCTGCCAATATCTGCCATTGATTCAAAATTCCTTACCCTGTATTCACTTATCCTTATTCACAGGGCTGCCAGTCTGTACACATAACGCATGAAAAGCCTCAATGCCGCTCTGTTGATATAAAGCTTCATGGAAAAATGCCAGTCCTCCTAAACATAAAAGATTTCAATGAATGTTGGGGCTTACACTGGCTAAAACTGGCTACACCGCAGGCAGGTGCCATGCTATGCCCCCCGGCCTTGCCCATGCACATCAGGCCTGAAATTCCAGCTTTTGACCTCAAACTACTGATGGTTGTGAATTGTGCCACATTGTATGGAGATGGGGGGGGGGGGGGGTGGCGGGGGGGTGTCAAGGGAGCAACCACGATGCTCCTCACACTTGGAATGAAGAACTGGCTTGAACCCAGGTTTGCAGGGTTGAAAGGCTGGTGCAGTAACACTTAGGGCCCCTTTGCACTGCGCCCCAGTTAAGGAATGCCATTTAGGATCAATGGCCGAGTCACTTGTGCAGAAAGAACGAGATCTCTGAAGACAAGAGTAAGTCTGGAAATATCCCAGACGTTATTAAAGTCCTTTAAGATTTCCAGTTGTTTGCAAAGAAGCTGCAACGCTTTAAATAACTAGTAGGTTAAGGAAAAGAATGAGACCCTGGGATTTGGGGAATCCAGGGCGGTGGATTAGTAGGCCACTGTGCTTCTGTGAAGCACAAGAATGAAAGGAAGTGTCTCTGCAGCAAACTGTGATGGGACCTTCCTAATTAACGTGTTCTCCTTATTGAAGTATAAGCTGTCCTAGCCTCACCTGCCAGTTCACAAGAGAAAAAGGGGAAGCTAATCAGAAAGGAGATCCCCTCAGCTGGCTTATCCAAATCTTTACTAAAACTGTAATATCCATGCGCACAGGCAGAACAACACATCTAAGAATTATGTATCTGGGAGTTTAAGAACTGGGGGGAAAAGTCAATGTTGCTTTGAGGTTATTTTTAAAACTGAAACTGAATAGGTCAATACCCCTTAAGCTTTTTGGTCTTTAATTCTCTTAATGGTATGGCAACAATCATTAATTGTATTATTAAAAAAGCTTTGAAGACTGTATTAATGTAATGTAACCCTAGATCAGTCAAGATCACATTTTCCTTATGATTAAAAGATTCCTTGTCCTGAAACATTGATCTCATCTGCAGTTAAATGTGTTAGATGAAGAGCCAGCGTTTTCCTGGATGAGCAGTAGATGGCAATATTGCACTTTGCTCTAGTGTTCCTGCTGCTAATGAATCTTCACCTTAGAAAAAGGGGCCATGAACTTTCCCCCTCAGCTTCCAAGAGTATTTTTCACTTACACGGTGTATTAAAAATTCCAGAAGCGAAATAATTTGAAATTACATTTTGAATCCAAAGCTGCTTTGATGATGGTATGAGGAGCTAAGTTTGCAAACCCGGGCACCCAAACTGCATGGCTTAATCCTGCACCCAGGCCTATAAAATGAGCATTTGACTGTTTGGTAATATTGTAGCATTCAGAGTTATCGACTGGATCCAGTGTAACTTCTGTAGCAGGGAGTAAGGTACCACATGAGTCCTGGAAGCAAGATCACGGGTTTGGATTCAATTATGATCTCTCTTAGTGTTTTCTACCTTTGATTGTGTCAGCAATGGGTGAAAACAAATAGAAAATATCAGAACATCCCATTTTAATATTTTCTGAATGAAAAGTTTTGATTTTTTTGTTTTTAAATGTCACTTTAGTTTATAGTAAAAAAAAAAAATCAAAAAGGATTGAAATCAAAATGAAATGTTTTGACTGACCTGGAATTTCATTTTGTTAACATTTTTGAAATTTTGTTTTTTTGTCCTAATTTGGGATGCTTTTTTCCCCTTTGAAATCTTGAACATTTTTCACAGGATGGAAAATCTGTTTTCTGACCAGCTCTGTCCGTCAATTTGTTTCCTAACATGATGGAAAAAGTTCCGACTGGTGTTCTCCATAGAATTCACAGTTAGCATGTCCTCTTCTTTCACACGTCTGCATTCAGACAGATCCTGGTCGGGGTGCCTAGACAGCATGGCAAGGAGTGCTTTACAAATAGCTAAGATTAATTATGTGGTTACCAGGTCTTAGCGGGCTAAGTGTGCTGTGGTGTGATGCGCTATAAAGCCGAGCAGGTGGACAAGGATTTCAGAATGAAAGTGACATCTAGGGTCAGCAATGTATGAAAATTCAATATGCTGTGGTAGCTGACTGTGTCATCGAAACAAAATGGATGGCACATAGCTGCTTTTGTAGGTATATGCAATATATCTGCAAATTTTTGTCTGGCACTAAAGGTAGTGTCCCAGAACTCCACCCTATACAGTGAAATAGTTTATACAGTGAGTTCTGGAAAGCAGCAGAGAGCGTAGAGCAGTGTTAGATCACAAACGCTGGCTGACTTATCTATAAATAGCTACTGTCTATTCAGACCCTGTGATTGTTCATAGAAAGGGCCATGGTGATTTTTAATAGCTTCACTGGCTGAAGGAAAGTTCCTGGGGGCATTAAATAGATAGCAGGAAGATAGTTCCATCCCCCATCGCTTCATCCAGCCTGTGCTGCCCCAAGTGGCATAACTTGGTGAAGCAGAAAACTAAAATAATGCAGAATTTTCTCCAGCTGGAGTGGAGAACAGATGTTCCACCACTGAAATGACAGCACCAGGCCAGATCTGGTGCAGAAGGCTTGCAATGCTGGATACCTCTGAAAGAAGAAATCTTTGTAAGATGTATAGCAATGTCCTAAAGCATTACTCTTTTTTTTTATTTGTTTACGCTAGTACCCGCAATGTGCTATGTATTTTTTAGCCATTTAGGAATGGATGGTCTTTCCCAAGGAACTTGCAGTCTAAGGGCAGACAGAAAAGTAGGCACATGTTGGGGGGGTGGGGTGGAGGGGAGGGAAGGAGAGGGGAAGAGAGGGATGTATGCATGAATGAAGGCATGTGTGTATAATAAATATACCTATATATAATATTGTCACAGGCTGGCTGGCCCCAGTAAATGAAGTAGATCCGTCCAGCTCCCGTGTGCCAGAGCAGATGCTTCAATTTGGCCACTGAAGAGGGCAAGGCAAACACCTGGGGACTATGAAGGCTCAGGGAATGACCCAGGGAGAGGGAGCCCCAGCGAGTCAGAGCAGACTGGTTCAGTCAGGAAGAGCAGGGCGCAACCAGAATTTTGCTAAGGAGGGTGCCCAGGTTTCCTGCCTGGCCACCCCAATTTGAGGGGCATTACGACCCTGTGTGCCAGGTCACAATGCCACTCAAATTGGGCTCTGGTGGGCCTCGTCATGACAGGGGGCCATCCAGGCGAACTTTGAGCAATTGGCGTTGCGTCCTGGAACATGGAGTCACAACGCCACTCACTTAAATTTGGCCCTGGCGGCCTTCTGACATGTTGTCAGGAGCTATGGGGGGGCCTACTTCCCCTCCCCCCGGTTGGGCCCCTGGAGCTACCAGAGAAGAAAGGAAGCAGAAGGTGGTTCGTGTGAGAAGGCTGAAGGCAGGGGAGCAGCAAGAGCGGTTTGCTGGCTGGTGTCCCAAAGCCAGAGCTGGAGAGTGCTGAAGGCAGGAGGCGCAGCAGAGGGAGGTGCCTGTTGGCTCTATGCTGGAGGGGGCTGAAGGCAGGGGAGCTGTAAAGGAGCTTATCCGATGACTGCTCCAGGGCTGGAGGAGCTGAACTGAGAGGGGGAGTGAGGGATGCTCCCCTGGTAAGGGTGTTCCCAGCAGAGGCTGAGGGTTCCTGCTAGGAAGAGCAGGGTTGCACTCCAGCTGGAAGAGGCTATTCTGGTACAAGGACAGGGGAGGACTGACAGAGAGTCCCAGCATGGTCAAAGGTCCCAGTGTGAGGTATGTGGGGCATCAAGGGGTGAGGTGTCTTGAATTTTAATGTCTGTTTGCATGGGGTGAGAAATGGACTCATGTTTGGGACTTTTGTTATGGACTGTTTGGACTACATTGTTCTAATTAACCAGCCCCCAGGAGGGGTGGTATTGAGACAAGAAAGCTCAAAGTGAAATTATAGGGTGACCTGAGTGGGCATGTCATGCTACGGTCTGCCACAAGAGGGCACTCCAAGTGAGGTTGCCTTTTGACAGATATATATGTGTGTGTGTGGTATATTGCATCCTGACGGATTCCAAGGGCTTTACAGACCAAGAATAATGGACTTGTCTCAGTCATTAAAATGCAGCCACCTTTGGGGTGAAACAGATCAGCCGTGCAACAGCTCATAGCAGCAACATACAATAATTTTAGATGGTGCAGAAAAATACTGTATCCAGTTAAAAGTTCAGAGAAAATTGTAGATGGACAGAGTGAAATTACCCATCTTTGGCCAGCACACAGGAGTTTAGCATCCCCCCCCTTTCTGAAAAGTGCCACAAGTGCTTCAACCACCAATGCAGAAGTTATGGTGGGCACATACTATATAGCTCAAGGGTCACCAGGTCAGGTTTTTCGGAGTCAATGCATAATTTCCAGCTCCGTCTTCAACTGCATTCACCCACTACAATACACACTGCAGTGCTTTACGTGTACTAGAGAACGCATGCTTGTCTGACCTAATAACAACTTCCCTCATGTCGGCAAAGATTTTATTAGAACTGAAATATTTCCAGCATTACACAAAAGCTGGCATTGAGACCAAGGCTATGGAGGGACTTGTCAACAACCTTTCAATTGTCTTCCACTGACTGCTATCTCAAGATTAGGTGCTATCATAGGGCATTTAATTTAACCATGAATTGCTGCGAAGTCTTGGTGTCAGTAGATAGTTTATACGTTGGGTATCTGCTGTCTCTGGCAATTCTTTGGTTCCGCGTTAAATGCATGGTTTGCTCTTTGTGATTTGGAATGAGCAACAAAAGCCGGTAGAGGTTTGGGGCCAGAACCTCTCCTGCCCAGCATGGTGGGGAAAGCATCATGTATGGAAAAGGGGTAAAAAAGGTGCAAATGGAGAGGAAAGGCAGCTGGGAAGCATGTTCCCCCAGAGCCTCAGAAAGCTCCATGGTGTGAACAGTGCGCTCTTGGGATAAGGTGGCCGTGATACAAGTGAAAAAGGATGCTGATGTCCAGGAAATACGCACACTTGAAAATTGCTCTTGAGACCAGTTAATCTTACCTAGTAATCAACACATATAGGAGCTAGACAATCCTGAAGCATTGAGTTCTGAAGACATTGGTAACCCACACACTGTGGAGTGGAAGCAATTCTGTGTCCAGGAAGTTAATAGTGAGGCCTTTCTCAGCAAATAAAGTGATGTTGTAGCATGCCCTGATACCCATGAGAGGCCTCCTCAGACACATGAGAAAGTGCAGTGCAGTGGATAACCAGATAGCAGGGCAGAGGCCACTCCACCTTGCTGAGGCCAAACTTCTGCTTTCAGGGAGTGATACCTTCTGTGCTGTCATACCACAGAAAGAGGAGTTGTTACAGGCTGCCTGGCCCTTTAAGGAGAGCTGGGCCCATCCTCACCTATGATGGATCAGCTACCTCCCGGCTGAGGCTGATCAGGTGATAATAAAAGCCAGTAAGTGGCTCACTTGGGGTAGAGAGCTGCCAGGAGCAGGAAGTTGCTAGGCCAAGGGGGAGAGGTACAGGAAGCAGTATGGCTCCTGTGGCAGGCCCTGGAACAGGGTGACTCTCAGGCAAATGTCCTGTAGAGGGGAAACCCGTAG
>NW_020675573.1:0-3154 GCF_002925995.2 Terrapene triunguis
GGGAACCACATCTTTAGATGTTCCTGTCCTTCCAGCGGATCCCCCAAGATTCCACTACTTTTTCTGTGGACAGGCAAACTAAATTCAGGGGGAACTCTTGTGAGATTTCTCTTTTAGCTGTGGGTTTTCTCTGGGGAGGGGCAATCTGGCCCAGAGTAACTTTGGCCCTTGACTTCAATGAGACGATACATGTGAGTGAGGGCTGCAGG
The DNA here is from genome assembly GCF_002925995.2 of Terrapene triunguis. Taxonomy (NCBI): domain Eukaryota; kingdom Metazoa; phylum Chordata; order Testudines; family Emydidae; genus Terrapene; species Terrapene triunguis. Next base: position 210 of record NW_020675573.1, read on the forward strand.
ACAAGGCCCAACAATTGTTAATTTTACTTTTCATTTATTCTGTGTGAGACCTGGATGATGTATGTCTGTGCGCATCTGGAAGGGAAAAGCGTTGTGATTTGTCTGCCAATTAATGTTTTAGTCCCTTATGGCATTCCTATCGAAGATGCATTTTCAACCCTTCTGATGAATTTGTTGGTTACATCACAGTCCTATTTCTTAGACATTAAACTCTTCCCTCTATTAAATAGGCCAATTCTTTTCCCCAAAAGCCTCCATTTAAGATTGCTATTTACTTAACCTTCACTGTACCTGTAGAGGCAGTTTCAGCTTCATCCATGGCCACTTTATTATATTTTTACTGCAGCTTAGTAGCCTCTTGAACTCCACTCTAGTTCATGTAATTCTCATCATGTGGTTCATATCCCTGTGAACTCTTTTTCGTGCCAGAAGCGGTTATTTACCCTCTCTTTCTTCATTTTTCATTGTCACTGAAACACAACCCCTGACAATGTTCAACCTGTTATAATTCCTTTAAAAATATCCTGCTGTCAGTTATTTATTTATTTACCTCTGGCCTACTGTAAACGTCAATAACATTGCTATGGCCATAAAGCACGAGCTGGCTCAGCCACCAAATCTGGGTTTTTAGCTCCATGATCTGTTCCCAAATCAAGATGACAAAGAGCGGTTTCCTTTCCTTTCCCCCCCCCCCTTTACTTTTATAAAAATTGGAGAAGCACGCTTCCCTCTTCCCCCGCCCCAAGACAGCATGGTTCAGCGAGATGAAGCAGCATTTTTAACCTCTTCCTCAGTGGATGAATCAATACACTCATTTCTTATCATTTATATGGGGGTGGGAGCTCAGGAGTCCAGGAAACAACGTTCTGCTGCAACTAAAAATGTGGTTTGACTTGTTTTCAATTGTTACATGTTAATAAATTCCCTCTCAAGCTCTCATTAATTAATTGTTCGTCTTTATTTGAATGAATATATATCTGTATTGCTGCAATGATACAAACCTTTTCCTTGACTTTTCGTTCTAATTATTCTAATTCATATCTTAGGGACATAGAAAGCCTGTAGAATAGGGCTTTTCTCACTACAAAAATGATGACGGGGCTGAGGGATGGAATCTCCTGTACCCCCCATAAGAATCTAATCTAAAGTTCATTGAAGCCAATGGGACTTAAGTACCTTCCTGAAGTTAAGCAGATGCTTAAGTGGTTTGCTGAATAGGGATGGACTTCAGTACATGCTTAAATGTTTTGCTAAGCTGTATCCTAAATGACCATACTATCTGTGCATGGGGAGGAGTAACAAACATGGCTTGCTACACCCCCTATACAGGGATTTGGTTCAGTGAGCCCACATAGTGGATGTACCCACTGGTGACTCTCTGTGACAGTCCTCCTATTTACCAGGGGCTGTGTTGACCTGCTGGGGTTACCTTCTTTGTGGTGCATAGAGGACAGCATCGTTTCTCTTGCATGGGATCTCCGGTGGTTTCTTCTGTAGCGCTGTAGTTTTATGAGTAGGAGTTAAGGAAATGACTTCCCTGGAGAGATGAAGGGATTATTTACTTGTATTTATATAACTGCCCATCTTTCTTTTATGGTTAGGCTTGAAGACCCTGATTTCTAACTGGGACTCCATTCCTTCCCCCATAACAGAGGTCAAAAATTATGGGCAAAATTAATTACATTCACAATTGCTCACTTTTAGGAACCTAGTTATTAGAACTGGTCAAAAATGGGGGGAAAAAACATTTAAAATGTCAAAGTTGTTTCCATTTCACAGATTTTGAAAGGGACCCTTTTTTATTTTTTTCAAAAAAAAATTGTGAAATTTTGTAAGAACACTTTTATCAAAAACTGTATCGAAACCGTTATCGGGATTCTTATCGAAATCTTCCATTTGCTGAAAATCCAAGTTTTTGATAACAATTGCAATAACCATTTGATGACTTTTTTAATTAAAATGTCAATTAAAAATATCTCAAACTTTTGTGAAAAACCAAGAGTTAAAAGTCAAGATTTTTGCCAAAAAAAACCTAATTTCATTCAAAAAATTTCAACCAGCCCATTAACTGATTGGACCCATAAATCACATAGCTAGGTATCTAGCTGGATGCAACCACACCTGAAGTTTTGCAACTACAGTATCTGTGATTGTGGGGAAGAAAGATCTGCCAAAACTATTAGAAGCTGTCTTGAAAATCTAGTCCAACATTTTGAATTTCAGGCTCTTAAATAAGTGGGCTGATTTTCAGAGATGCTGAGCGCGTACAGCTCCCGCTGAACTTGTATATCCTTCTAATCACTGATAGTTTGCTTTCGTAAAACCTGTTGAGGAGTTTTCAGTGAGAGAGCTGTGTACCCTTCAAAAAGAGGGTAATGAAGATATTAGCTCCCCTTTACAAACCCCTTCTCCCACCTTCCTCAAGAAAATACTTGAATATGCTCTACAGATCTGATTTTCAAACAAATATTAGGCACGTAGGGTGATTTTCAAAAGTACTGAAGTAGATTAGGTGCCATGGGAGTTAGGCACCAAGGCACTTTTGAAAATCCCACTAGGCATCTATGTAGATCGTTAGGCACTTTTTAAAATCTAATTTAGGCCCTAATCCTTCAACCACTTGGGCATGTGCTTAAATATAAGCACATGACTAGGCTACTCATGTGCTGAAAGTTAGCCCTTGCCTAAGTGCCTACAGGATCAGACTCCGACTCTGCAGCTTTCTGGTGTTTAAGATCAGGTTTGAAAGCTGTGGATTTTCTTTGCCTGCGAACATGTGGTAGATTTATGCGTTACATGGTTTCCTCAACCTCGTCGCTGAAACATGAAAAGCACAAAAGCCAGACAATATTTTAACAAATAGGATTATGGAAAAGCCTTTTCTAAGTGATGACAATAAAAATTACATTAATATCGGATATCTGCAGTCTCCCCCTTCCTATCTG
>NW_020675574.1:0-4085 GCF_002925995.2 Terrapene triunguis
AATGTACATGGGCTCATGGAGGCTTGGATCTGTTTTTACAATGAACAGAATGACTGAATTTCCTGTTATTGAAATAACATACATGAAGCAGAAGGGGATAGAGATCCAGAGATGTGTGTCTCTATGACTCGGTAGCCCGGAGAGAAGGAATATTACAGATTTTAATTTGGTGCCATTGACAGCTGACATAATGTACTGAGCAGGGCCAAGAAGTTCTGAAATGTCCTTCCTAAAAAAAAAAGAGATTAGATGATATTTAGCAAGAAATCATTCTGTTCTCAGTGCAGGTCTATAGTCTCCCAGAGGTCAAGGTTGATAAGCAAAAACATACCGTTGGATTTACATGGTTCTGATTAGTCAGACTGGATCAGACTTGTAGTCCATCTACCCCAGTAATCAGTGGTCATGTCCAGATGCTTCAGAGGAAGGTGGAAGAAGCCCTAAAATAGACAACTATGAGATAACCTGCTCCCAGGGAAAGTTTCCCCCTGACACCCACTAGTTAGACATATTTTGTGGTGTAAATCAGGAAGGTTGAGAACCTCCTCAAAACTTTTAAAAAACAATTCTCTATACTGTAATTGGATTTTCTGGTTACTCAGTCCCTCTTTGAATCCAGCTAAGCTCTTGGCCCCATTGATACCTTGTGGCTGTGAGTTCCGCAGCCTACTTGAGCACTGTATGATTTTACCATTGTGACCTTAGAACATACAAACATAAGAATGGCCATACTGGGTGAGACGAAAGGATACTAGCCCAGTAGGGCTTATGCCAGTTGCCCAGAGGGAATGAGCAGAACAGGTCATAATCAAGTGATTCATCGTCCATTAATTTATGCAGTACTCTTTTCAACCCTGCTACACCCTTCACACAGACACCCTCTCTGGCCCTGCACTTCTGAGTGTGGATTCTTATATCATGACATGTGTGTAAATATATGGCATGTTTATGGTGAAAACGGTCATTGTCTTTATCTGTCCTGCACTGAAGCTATTTTTAAATGTGTTTTATAGCTTCATTATATGAATTATTTTTTTCTGCACTCCTGATAGTCCGGGTCATGCAGCTGCCTCTTTCCAGCATATGGGATAAATTTTTAGAGTCAGGTTTTTAATTCAATAACAGTGATATCAACAGCCTCCTACCAGACCTTCATGTGTTCTGTTTGTAATATTTGTATTACAATGAATATTTTTGGTATAACATTTACACATCTGTACCTTAGTACACACATGTCAACCACAGGTGCTGAACCCACTCGGACCTGCTCGGCAAGCACAGTTGACCCACAGTGGGCTGTAGCCCAGTGCCCAGTCTGAGGGTGGGAGAATGGAGGGATTCCATCCCATGAGCAGGAAGGCTACAAGTCCTGACATCTGGCACTCAGAGACCAGAGAGGGGGAAGAGATGCCGGTTGCCCTGGAACTATAGTAACTATAGGGAAAAAATTTGCCCTCTCGGACCTGTTACCACAAAGCAATGCAGCTCTGAATTCCTGCCTTCACTATCAAGCCAGAGAATAAAAGCTTTGAAAAAGCATTTGCTGATTAAATTTCCAGGAGCAAATAAACCCGAATAGATTTGGGAACTAGTCACTAACATTCCGTGGGGTCTCCTGTCACTCAGCCCTGGCAGGATCGGGCCCAGAGCACACGGCACCTGTAGAAATGGGACCCCTTGAGAAATCCTGACTTGGGGCATCAAACTCGGCTGGGCTGTCAGAGTGACTCCGTCACAGGGGCAGGAGGACAGGCAGCAAGGTGCTCAGTGCGTTATTCAAGTTACACAGAAACCTGAGCTTGGAGTGTTAAAAGCCCGATGCCTCAAGTCAGGATTTCTCAAGGGGTCCCATTTCTACAGGTGCCGTGTGCTCTGGGCCCGATCCCGCAAGGGGCTGAGCGACAGGAGATCCCATGGAATGTCAGTGACTAGCTCTCAAATCTACTCAGGTTTATTTGCTCCTGGAAATTTAATCAGCAAATGTATTTTCAAAGCTTTTATTCTCTGGCTTGATTGTGAAGGCAGGAATTCAGAACTGTATTGCTTTGTGGTAACAGGTCCAAGAGGGCATATTTTTGCCCTATAGTTACTATAGTTACAGGGCTACTGGCATCTCTTCCCCTTCTCTGGTCTCTGAGTGCCAGATGTCAGGCCTTGTAGGCTTCCCGCTCATGGGGTGGAATCCCTCCATTCTCCCACCCTTAGACTGGGCACTGGACTACAGCCCACTCTTCTCCATATTCTGTTTGCAATGGGTTTGTCCTATTAACTCTTTGTTCAGTGGACATTTGTGTGATGCTGTCTCCTGGTAACTGACTAGAAGCTGTTTCTAACACTTACATTCAGAGTCATGCACTCAGTAAGTCTGCAAGGCTTGTGCAAGACTTTTCAAAAAGTCATGAGAGACCAGAACTGCTGGTCTGTGTTCCAGCAAAGAGTTTAGCTGAGGTGCAGGAAAGGGGAGTGGTATAGTAGTTGTATGTAATTGACCCAAGTCACCAATTACATGAGCATGGCTGAAGTAATGAAAGCTTATGCTCAAATAAATTTGTTAGTCTCTAAGGTGTCACACATACTCCTATTCTTTTTGTACACTCAAGTGGATATTAGTGCAATATGCATGTTTAAAGTACTGACCATTTATGATGCCAGCTCCTCCCCTGCCCAGCTGAAATAACTGTCAGTGTTAGCTTGTAATTTTCCAAATATCTACAGACTGTTGCATGGGCAGAGGATGCAGGTCCCAGGGGTATAAAGGGAAGCCTGTAGGATGATCGAAGTCTCTGGATTCCATTAACATTGGCCAGGCACTTCAGCTTCTCTTGGAGGGTTTCTTGGGGCCCAGAGTAAATCACTGGAAGCATTTGGTAACAATGAGTTAATAGAGCCTGGTTCTGAGTGAATTTAAACATGAAACTCTGGCGTTAGGCTGTTGATATCACTGTTATTGAAATAAGGACCTGACCCTAAAAATTTATCCCATATGCTGGAAAGAGGCAGTTGCATAACCTGAACTGTCAGGAGCGCAGAAAAAAATAATTCATATAATGAAGCAATAAAACACATTTAAAAATAGCATCAGTGCAGGACAGATAAATACAATGACCATTTTCACCATGCACTTGCCATTTATTTACACACATGGCATGATACAAAGGGCCACAATCAGAAGTGGAGGGCCAGAAAGGGCGTCTGTGTGAAGGGTATAACAGAGTTCAAAAGAGAACTACATACATTCATGGACGAAGGATCACTTGATGATGACCTGTTCTGTTTATTCCCTCTGGGACACCTAGCCAAAGCCACTGTTGAATAGAGGATACTGGGATAGATGGACCTTTCGTCTCACCTAGTATGGCCACTCTTACGTTTTTATGTTCTAAGGTCACAATGGTAAAATCACACAATGCTCAAGTAGGCTGTGGAATTCACAGCCACAAGGTATCAATGGGGCCAAGAGCTTAGCAGGATTCAAAGGGGGACTGAGTAATCTGAAAATCCAATTACAGTAGAGGATTGTTTTAAAAAAGTTTTTGAGAGTCTCTAAACCTTCCTGATTTACACCACAACATATATCTAAATAGTGAGTGTCAGGAGGAAACTCTCTGGGAGCAGGTTATCTCATAGCTGCCTAATTAGGACTTCTTCCACCTTCCTGTGAAGCATCTGGACATGGCCACTGGTGAATGGGGTAGATAGACCTCAAGTCCGATCCAGTCTGACTAATCAGAACTATGTAAATCTAACAGTATGTTTTTGCATATCTACCTTGAGCTCTGGGGGTCTGTAGGTTTGCACTAAGAGCAGAATGATTTCTTGCTGAATATCATCTAATCTCCTCTTATTTTTCTTTTAGGAAGAACATTTCAGAATGCCTCAGACCTGCCCAGTTCATTATGTCAGCTGTCAATGACACCAAATTAAAATCTGTAATATTCCTTCTCACCGGGCTACCGAGTCATGGAAACACTTATCTCTGGATTTCTATCCCCTTCTGCTTCATGTATATAATTTCAATAATAGGAAATTCAGTCATTGTGTTCATTGTAAAAACAGATCCAAGCCTCCATGAGCCCATGTACATT
>NW_020675575.1:0-5476 GCF_002925995.2 Terrapene triunguis
GCTCCCTGCAGCCAGCAGAGAGCGTGGGGAAGCCTAGGACAGTGTGACAGCACAGAGCACGTTCCCGTGTCACTCTGGGCAGGCTGCTATCCCGCAGCTTAGTTTGGAGGGCTGCGGGCGAAGCCGTTTGGAATGTGCCGGTCAGTGAATTCCCAGAGCCCCTCACCAGGGCCCAGGTGTGATGGGTTCCTCAAGGTGAAACCTGGACCTGGGATACCGCTGAGCCCTCTGTCTCACCAACCTGGACTCCCTCTCACACTGTGACAAGCTGCAAATCTCTCCAGGTATGACACTTACACAGACATCCACGGGCAGGGACACACCCAGCTGAGTTACTTGAATGCTTTTGCCAGCCACTTACTAACCAACAAGAGGGGCTCCAGCCAATTCCCGCAGCTCCCCAGCCTAGGACCCCAGGGCTGTATTGTCCTGCCCTGGTCAGAAGCCTGACCAGTGTAAGGTTTCAGAGTAGCAGCCGTGTTAGTCTGTGTCCGCAAAAAGAACAGGAGTACTTGTGGCACCTTAGAGACTAACAAATTTATTTGGGCAGAAGCTTTCGTGGGCTACAGCCCACTTCATCGGATGCATAGACTGGAACATACAGCAAGATGATATTTATACATACAGAGAACATGAAAAGGTGGGAGTAGCCAGACCAACTGTAAGAGGCCAATCAATTGAGATGAGCTATCATCAGCAGGAGAAAAAAAAACTTTTGAAGTGATAATCGAGATGACCCATAGAAGGTGTGAGGATACTTAACATGGGGAAATAGATTCAATTAGTGTAATGACCCAATCATTCCCAGTCTCTGTTCAAACCTAAGTTAATTGTATCTAATTTGCATATTAATTCAAGTTCAGCAGTCTCTCTTTGGAGTCTGTTTTTGAAGTTTTTTTGTTGCAAAATTGCCACCTTCAGGTCTGTTACTGAGTGGCCAGACAGGTTGAAGTGTTCTCCCACTGGTTTTTGAATGTTGTGATTCCTGATGTCAGATTTGTGTCCATTTATTCTTTTGCATAGAGACTGTCCAGTTTGGCCAATGTATATGGCAGAGGGGAATTGCTGGCACATGATGGCATATATCACGTTGGTAGATGTGCAGGTGAACGAGCCCCTGATGACGTGGCTGATGTGATTAGGTCCTATGATGGTGTCACTTGAATAGATATGTGGATAGAGTTGGCATCGGGCTTTGTTGCAAGGATAGGTTCCTGGGTTAGTGTTTATGTTGTATGGTGTGCGGTTGCTGGTGAGTATTTGCTTCAGGTTGGGGGGCTGTCTGTAAGCCAGGACTGGCCTGTCTCCCAAGATCTGTGAGAGTGAGGAATCATCTTTCAGGATAGCTTGTAGATCTTTGATGATGCGCTGGAGAGGTTTTAGTTGGGGGCTGAAGGTGACGGCTAGTGGCGTTCTGTTATTTTCTTTGTTGGGCCTGTCCTGTAGTAGGTGACTTCTGGGTACTCTTCTGGCTCTGTCAATCTGTTTTTTCACTTCAGCAGGTAGGTATTGTAGTTTTAAGAATGCTTGATAGAGATCTTGTAGGTGTTTGTCTCTGTCTGAGGGATTGGAGCAAATGCGATTGTATCTTAGAGCTGTGCTGTAGACAATGGATCGTGTGGTGTGTCCTGGATGGAAGCTGGAGGCATGTAGGTAAGTATAGCGGTCAGTAGGTTTCCGGTATAGGGTGGTGTTTATGTGACCATCGCTTATTAGCACAGTAGTGTCTAGGAAATGGACCTCTTGTGTGGATTGGTCTAGGCTGAGGTTGATAGTGGGATGGAAATTGTTAAAATCATGGTGGAATTCCTCGAGGGCTTCTTTTCCATGGGTCCAGATGATGAAGATGTCATCAATGTAGCGCAAGTAGAGTAGAGGTGTTAGGGGACGAGAGCTAAGGAAGTGTTGTTCTAAGTCAGCCATAAAAATGTTGGCATACTGTGAGGCCATGCGGATACCCATAGCAGTGCCACTGACTTGAAGGTATATATTGTCCCCAAATGTGAAATAGTTGTGGGTGAGGACAAAGTCACAAAGTTCAGCCACCAGGTTTGCCGTGATATTATCAGGGATACTGTTCCTGTCGGCTTGTAGTCATTCCACACCTTTGTGTGGAATGTTGGTGTAGAGGGCTTCTACATCCATAGTGGCCAGGATGGTGTTTTCTGGAAGATCACCGATGAAGTGGGTTGTAGCCCACGAAAGCTTATGCTGAAATAAATTTGTTAGTCTCTAAGGTGCCACAAGTCCTCCTGTTCTTTTGACCAGTGTAAGTTCATTACCCAGTCTGCTCATCCCTCAGTGCAGAGAGGACACACACCAGCTTTTGTAAACTGAGCTGAGATTTCCCAAACACTTCAACCAAAACACACGGCCTTAGGTAAAATATAAAACAGATTGATTAACGAAAGACAGAGATATTTAAAGTGATGATAAGTAGTAAGCATAGAGATCAAAGTTGGTCACCTAAGAAATAAAAATAGAAGTGCCATCTGAGTTCTATAAACTAGATAGGATTTGAATCAAGCCGTGTCTCACCCGGATGGTGTAGTTCCTTCTGGGATTCCTCTTCTCAGCCGGAGACCACCTCCCCTGCTCAAAGGCTTTGTTCTCCAGACGTGTTTCCAGGTGTTGAGTTGTGAGGGGAGTGAGGCCAAGTGATGATGTCACTTCCCCTCCTTTATAGGTTCTTCCAGCTTGCTGGAAAAATCTTTTGCTATGACCTGAGTCAAAAATTGTCCATTGTTTACCTGCTCCTTCTGGGAATCTTCATTGTACACAGACGGGTTCGGTCACAGAGACTCTCCTCGAGACTGTCACTCAATTAGCTGGGATACCACTGAGAACATTCCTCGTGCCAGAAAAGGCACCCCTCCACTCCTGTCTTGCTGAGCCAGACACTCCAGTCAGCTCCAGCACAGACCCAGAGGTTGGGCCACACCTCTCTGCAGTTCACAGAACCTGAGATTCACTCAGCCCAGGGACTTCTCAGTTAACAGGGACTTGCCCAGCACCCAGTGTTCAGCCTTTCTGGGAGCCTGAACCCCAAATAAATCCCTTTTACTCTATATAAAGCTTATACAGGGTAAAGTCATAAATTGTCCACTCTCTAAAACACTGATAGAGAGATATGCACAGCTGTTTGCTCCCCCAGGTATTAATCACTTACTCTGGGTTTATTAATAAACAAAAGTGATTTTATTAAGTATAAAGAGTAGGATTTAAGTGGTTTCAAGTAATAACAGACAGAACAATGTTAGTCACCAAGCAAAATAAAGCAAAAACACGTAAGTCTAAGCCTAATACGTTAAGAAACTGATTACAGGTAATAGCTCACCCTCAGAGATGTTCCAATAAGCTTCTTTCACAGGCTAGACTCCTTCCTAGTCTGGGCCCAATCCTTCCCCTGGTACAATCCTTATTAGTTTCAGCAGACATCTCAGGTGGAAAGCAGGGGTTTTCTCATGACTGGCAGCCCCCTTTGTCCTGCTCCATCCCCTTTTATAGCTTTGGCACAAGGCAGGAATCTTTTGTCTCTCTGGGTCCCCACCCCTCCTTCTAAATGGAAAAGTATCAGATTTAAGATGGATTTTATTATCAGGTGACATGGTCACATGTCACTGTAAGACCCCTAGTCTCCATTACCCGTGGGCTGGCCCACACGTACACAGGAAGGCTTTCAAGAAACTAAGGCCATTTACAACTGATTGTTTCTGGAGCACCCATGATGGCCTCCACTTAATATGTATACATCAGTGATACAAGTTTATATCTTATTCTCCTAACTCTAGATATAGAAATAATACATGCAAACAAATAGGATGAACACATTTAGTAGATTACAAGCTTTCTAATGACACCATAGATGGGGTATTTAGCGTAAAGCATATTCCAGTTATGTCGTATTCATAAGCATATTTCCATAAAGCATATGGAGTGCAACATCACACCCTCTTCTTGAACTTACTGCCATAGTCTTGAACACTGTCCATGGCAGAGGCAGTACATGTAAAATCCCTGTTCGTCTCTGGGGCTCAATTTCTTTGTCTTTTAAGTCCAGGGTTTGCTGGTGGACGGCCTTTTCTTTGTCAGCCTCCAGCTGCCTGAGTTCATACATAAGGGCCTTAGTTCCCAGCCCATCAAAAGCACTCTGCACCATGAAAGCAGGGAGAGAAGGGCCATGGGGAATTCCTGGTATAGAGGGAATCCATGCGGTGCAAAGCTGGCTGAGTTGACTCTGCTGCCCCTAGCTGACTCTGCCATCTAGTGCTGGGCGAGGCAGGGGCGTGTTGGGGGAGAAGAAAGGGGGTGTCAGGTGAAGGAGGGGAAGGGTTGTTAGGGAGAGGGGTGTGTTGGAGTGGAGAAGGGGGTGTCAGCAAGGGAGGGGAAAGGCAGCTGTGGGAAGGGAAGGGCATGTTGGGCTGGAGGAGGGGGTGTAAGATGGGGAAGGAGCGAGGGGGTCAAAGTGAGGGAAAGGAGGGCATCTCCCAGAGCTAGCTTCTGCTACAGATAATTTCCCACTGGCACCTGTGTCACGGAGTCCCCGGGCGATGCTCTGGAACTGCTCCCCACAAAGCCAGTCAGGACTCTGGGGAGCCTTCTCTCCCTTGGAGCAGACTGTCTTCAGGGCAAGATGCTCACACGGCTTCACCTTCCTGGGTCTCTCCTTGGAGCATTCAGCATAAACCCCTCCGTGCGCTTCCCACAGCGAGTCCGCCCAGGCAGGGTCCTGGGGAAGCCAGAGGGTCCTGCACACACCCCCACTTCGCAGTCAGACGTGACTCTTAGCCAGCCAGTAAAACAGAGGTTTATTAGATGACAGGAACACAGTCTAAAACAGAGCGTGTAGGTACATAGAACGGGATCCCTCAGCCGGGTCCATTCTGGGGCCCAGCGAGGCAGACACCCACGTCTGCACTCCCTTCCTATCCCCAGCCAGCTCCAAACTGAATCCCCCTCCATCCCCTCCTCTCTGGCCTTTGTCTCTTTCCCGGGCCAGGAGGTCACCTGATCTCTTTGTTCACCTTTAGCTATTCCCTTGCAAGGGGGGAAGGGCTCTGGCCATTTGTTGCCAGGATACAGAGTGTCAGCCATTTATGCACACTGGAGACTTAAGAAATGCATAGGGGAAACTGAGGCACCCACACAGTATTTAGAGGAAACATTAAGAACAGTCCCACTTCGTCACAACCTGGTCCCAGAGGAACCTATCGCCAGCAATGTAAATTAAAGTCCCCCCCTGCACCTTATCTTAGTCTGGAGCTGAGTGCTGAAGATCTGGGAGTCACGACTAGCCCCCGTTGGCCTCCTGCTTTGTCTGCGCTCTGACCTGGCACCATGAAGGCTCCAGTCCTCCCTCTGTTATGGCCACATAGTTGCCTTTGTCTCCCCAACTGTATCCTCCTCACATGCTAAGACCATGCTAAATGTCATGGTGCCATCCTTAATACTTTCCTGACTGCATTTCGTATCAGCC
>NW_020675576.1:0-1422 GCF_002925995.2 Terrapene triunguis
GACTACCAGTGATAATTTCAGAATCGGGGTTTTAAGATCTTATGTGCAGTATTTGATCAGCCTCTGTACATGTTCAATTTTGGTCAGAACTTAAAAAAATACATAAACCTTTACTTCATCACAAAACCAGTTTTCATATATAAAAAAATCAAATATCCATGGAGCAGACTAACACGACAAAAAAAAAAGACTTTTCACCCCGTGTATTACTATATTTTAGTTAAAATCACTACATTCTGATTTTATTCAGACCGCTCTTAATTATAAGGCTGGAAGCCTATTTCCATCACTACTCTAGCACTCTTTATTACAGCAATTTAACAGATTATAATCAAAGCCTCACTAGAAGGCCTCTGCCACAGAGAAATCTGGTCTAAATAGCCATGGTTGTATTGAATGTCTAGATCTTCCTCTGTTTTGCAAGTGGAATGAAGAAGCACTCCTTAAGGAACTCAACCTCTCAAAAATTCTCACAGCCTTTCAAGTTGTACAAGTCCCATAAGGCCATGGATACTGGTTGACTGGAAGACTGGCCTATCTAGGGGGAAGTGGAGACAGAATGGAAAGACAAGCCCCATTCCCGCACCCATCTTCCAATTCTCCTTTGCCCCCTCCGAAAGAGAAAAATCCAGCTGCACGCCAGAGGGTTGTAGCGGTATTCTAGGGGTGGACAGAAGACAGAGATATGAGAAAGGGGTAGTTTTCTGTGGCTGTATAGTTATTTTTAGTATTGAGCAGGAACCAGATTTCCACGTCATGGGAAAGTCCACAATTTCAAAACACTGTCCCCGTTCTGAAATAGTAGAAAAACAAGCCATTTTGAAATTTCCCCTGAAACATAATTTAAAAAAAAAAATAGTTTCGGTAGCAACATTTTGTTTTGATCAAACCAAAACATTTTCGTCTGATTTCAACCTTTTAAAAATTAATATTTTAATGTAAAAATCAATTAATTTAGTTTCAAAAAGTTGTTTAGAAACAAAAAAATAGAAACATTCCATTCAAAAAATGTCAAAAAACAGGACGTTTCAATGTTGCTGAAACACTTCATTTCAGGTTTTTTCCCCTAAACAAAATGTTATCAAAACCAGACATGTTTTTCTACACATTTTGATGAACGCAGCATTTTTCATCAAAAAACCTTTTTGGTGCAAAAGTTTCTACTAGCTCTAGTTATTTTGCAGCTCTTACCAACAGGAAAAATACTCTTTAGAAAAACAGGCAGCCACCACAGCTGCCAAATCCCTGAAGTTGGCCGAGTTTCTGAGAGCCAGAACTGCAGAGGCTATTGCTGGCCTGCAGAGAATCTTAAGTTTCAGAGTAGCAGCCGTGTTAGTCTGTATCCGCAAAAAGAACAGGAGTACTTGTGGCACCTTAGAGACTAACAAATTTATTAGAGCATAAGCTTTCGTGGGCTACAGC
>NW_020675577.1:0-4281 GCF_002925995.2 Terrapene triunguis
AAATCCTTTTACCTGTAAAAGGTTAAGAAGCTCGGGTAACCTGGCTGACACCTGACCCAAAGGACCAATAAGGGGACAAGATACTTTCAAATCTTGGGGGGGGAAAGGCTTTTGTTTGTGCTCTTTGTTTAAGGGGTTGTTCGCTCTTGGGACTGAGAGGGACCAGACATCAATCCAGGTTCTCCCCATCTTTCTAAACAAGTCTCTTATATTTCAAACTTGTAAGTAAAAAGCCAGGCAAGGCATCTTAGTTTTACTTTGTTTTCTCAACTTGTAAATGTACCTTTTACTAGAGTGTTTACCTTTGTTTGCTGTACTTTGAACCTGAGACTAGAGGGGGGGGTCCTCTGAGCTCTTTAAGTCTAATTACCCTGTAAAGTTATTTTCCATACTGATTTTACAGAGATGATTTTTACCTTTATCTTTAATTAAAAGCCTTCTTTTTAAGAACCTAATTGATTTTTCCTTGTTTTTAGATCCAAGGGGTTTGGATCTGTATTCACCAGGAGTTGGTGAAAGGAAGGAGGGGGGAAGGGTCAATTTCTCCTTGTTTTAAGATCCAAGGGGTTTGGATCTGTATTCACCAGGAGTTGGTGAAAGGAAGGAGGGGGGAAGGGTCAATTTCTCCTTGTTTTAAGATCCAAGGGGTTTGGATCTGTATTCACCAGGAGTTGGTGAAAGGAAGGAGGGGGGAAGGGTCAATTTCTCCTTGTTTTAAGATCCAAGGGGTTTGGATCTGTATTCACCAGGGAATTGGTGAAAGGTTTCTCAAAGCTTCCCAGGGAAGGGAATGGTGGCAGCGGACCAGAACTAAGCTGGTAGTTAAGCTTAGAAGTCTTCATGCAGACCCCCACACTTGTACCCTAAAGTTCAAAGTGGGGATACAGCCTTGACAGCGTCTATCAGCAGCTCCTTGGGTCACCAGCCGCTGTCAACCAAGCCAGTTGGCAGACTGAAGGCAGGGCAAGAATGCTGAAGCAGAACATTCTTTGCTGTTGGGATACGTGACATCACAATAAACTTATACAGAAACACACCTGGACACCCACCCAGAGAGACACGCACCCACAGAAGCTAGTAACATTTACAACATTGAGAGATGCACCCAAGATGTCTAGGAATTTTGTTTTGGGGGAGGGGATCATAGGTGCTGACTGCATGGGTGCTCCAGGGTTGGAGCACCCACGGGGAAACATTAGCGGGTGCTTAGCACCCACTGGCAGCCAAGCTCTACCCTCCCCCCAGCCCATCTCCCGCTAACCAACTCCGCCCCCTCCCTCCCAGGGCCTTCTGCCTGCCACAAAAAACAGCTGTTTGGCTGCATTCAGGGCGCTCCCAGTGGGTGGGGGAGAAGCAAAGCCGTAACTCACCCAGAGACATGATTTTATTAAAAGGTTCAGAGGCCCAGAAACACGTTGAAAATGTTCTAAGGCCCTGTGGGAAGGAGCAGAGCGTTGGGCCTGTGGGCTCGATACAATGACTCAGTGGAAGCTCTTTGGGGCAGGGAGAGCTTTGTGTGGCTGGGCAGTGCCTAGCAGAATGGGTCCTCGGGCTCAGACTGACGGCTGTGCAGCCAGTGGCAGTACAAACAAATAACAATGGAGGGGGGGGGGAACAAAGCAACACATCTAATCGTTGGGATTTTACACAAAGACCTTTCAGAAGAGCCCCAGACAGTGTCTGAGCTGGCTCGGATGAGGCAGCAAGGGGCAACGCAGCCTGAGCCAGTGAAACTGCCAATCCCCCAGGGAGCAGTGGAAGCAGGTCCAAGCCGTAGCAAAGAGCGATTCCTGCCGGGAGACGGGAAGCAGGCAGATTGCAGCTCTGTGGGACAGAGAGTGTCTGTTTGTTCTGTATGTGGACGGCACCTGGCACAATGGGGCTGGTCCCTGAGTGGGACCTATACCCAATGCTAATAAAAGAAGGGGATTTGTTGGATTACTCTAAATCCTGAGTGGAAAGGTGGAGGTGACAGGGGCAAGCCCTGGACAGATGGGATCTGCCCAACCAGGGCAGCATGTGCAGGACGGGGAAGGGGAAAGGCCATTGGAAGTGTTTCCACAGAAGCAAAAAAATCGGGGAACCAGCCCAACCATGGTGGAGTGAGGCTGTTCCCTGGGCTAGATCTCCACAGACAGCAGTCATGGGCAGGCTGGGAGGGATGGCCTGGATTCACTTTGGATTGGCTCCAGTGTAAATGAGACGAGAATTGTCCCAGAAGGGCCCAGGTACAAGAGTAACAGACACTGTAGGTGGAGCCTGTGAATAAAAAAATTAGGTGCATTATAAAACAGTAGTAAAATAATCCCCCTGCTCCCCTTCTCCTGATGGGTGACCCCAAGTCTGACCTTGTACCTGTCCATGGTGCATCATCACTGAATGGGGGAGCTGTTAACGAGGCACCACAGGGATTGGCTGTAACCCCCTCACTATTCAACTTTGTAATTAACCATCTGGAAGTAAATATAAAATCACTGCTGATAAAGTCTGTGGCTAACACAGCTTGGAGGAGTGGTAAATAATGCTAATGATGGGGCAGTTGTACAGAGCAGCCTGGATGGTTTGGTAAACTGGGATTAGTAAAACAAATGCAGTTGAATACAGCCAAAAGCCAGGCCCTATAGCTGGGAACGGAGGCTGGTGGCCACACCTAGAGCCTAGGGAACCGTAGCCTGGAAAGCAGGGACTATGAAAAGGATTTAGGGTCATAGAGGACAAACAGCTGAACCTGAGCTTCTGTGAGCTGCTTTCAGGTTAAGCCTGCAGCTTTGGGCAAGTAATTCAGACCCTGGGTCTGTGCTGGAGCAGACGGGCGTGTCTGGCTCAACAAGACAGGGTTCTGGGGTCCTGAGCTGCCAGGGCAGGAAAGCAGGGGCAGAAGTAGTCTTGGCACATCGGTTGGCAGCTCCCAAGGGGCTTTCTGTGATCCAACCTGTCACAAGGGACAAAACACTCCAATCCCTCCTGGTGGGAGGAGCCAGGTTTGCTCTTCAAATTCTGTCCTTGGTAGATGTCCAGGTCTGGGAATGTCCCACAACAGCATTTCTAATGGGAAGCTGGCTGCAGAACAATTAAACTGCTGAGAGCTCCTATGCAGGAGGGGTGGGAATTCAGTCTCTGTGTTCTGTCAGTGCAGCTAGAGCAATAGGAAAACCTCACCAGTCACTGTAGCAACTGTCTACTCCAAAGTACTACAGGAGCATTTTAAGTGTAGACAGCCTGAGAATGACACCAGATCTACCTCCAGTTGGCACTAGGGATGCGCCAGTACTGAGACTACAGCAATGACAACAGTTCAATGCTTCCGGAGTTGGCACGGAGATTCAAATCTACGTGGGAAGGCCCCAAGGGATTTCTAGTCCAGCACCTTAACCCCTCAGCCACAGCTACCTGATGGCCATTGGCCACAAGGGTGGCCAGTTTTGTTGGAAACAAACACCCAACGAGGCTGGCCAGGGGCAGGACATCAGCTTTGAGGGGAGGGGTGGGGGTGGCAGTGACATCACAAAGGCCTGTTGCAGGAACTCGGCCTATTGGGCAAAGGTGGTGGGGAGGGGGTGACCTCACAGAGAGACCCTGACATCAGCCGGGCAGGGCCAGGCCAGTCTCTGAGACCCCCCTGGCTTTGCTGCGCAAATCTCCTTCGCGAGGTCTCTCCTCGAGGACTGAGAGAGAATTAGGATTCATGGATGTGAGCATGAGGAGTAACCTCTGTGGAGTTTTCTCCTTTCCTACCACTGATTGTGCCAGAAAACAAATTTCCCTTTTACAAGGTAAGAGGCCCAGAGAGGTTTGGAACCTGTTCAGTCTGATCCCCCTGGTGCAGGCAGCATTCTAGGCCCAGAAAACACTGGCTTAAGGTGGCCGAATTTGATTTCCTACCTAGGACATTGACGCTTGGAATCCCTGGGGACATTGGGGATTATCCTTTTTGGTTTCCCTTTTCCTCTTTCCTCCCTCCTTTCTCCTCTTCTCTTGCTTCTTTTTCCCCTTTCCCCGGCTTCCCTCCCTCTACCAAGGAGGGGTGTGTGTGGAGTGTGAATGGGGTGGGGGGTGCTCTCATTGCGGGAGGTCCTCACAAAGAGGTGAGGCTGGATCTGAGAGTGATCCCCTCTGATGGTGACCTGGGCCATCCTTTGGGACATCTGGTGAGACCTCTCAGCCTCCCGCCCCTCAGAGTGTCAGTGCTGATTGGCCGAGCAGGGGGCTATCGCCAGCGAGGAGACTCAGGTCTTTTTGGCCTCTTTTCAAATCAGGCAAATAAGTCACAACCAATCCAAT
>NW_020675578.1:0-2526 GCF_002925995.2 Terrapene triunguis
CCCCCCCCGCCCCTGAGCACAGCACCCCCCCACCGAGCCCTCCCTGCGCTCCCTACCGAGCCCCCGCCCCGCAAAAGTGTCCCCCCACTGAACCTCCAACGTGCAGCACCCCCTACCAAGCCCCCTGCGGTCCCTACCGAGCACCCTGCGCCCCAGTACAGCACCCTCTACTGAGTCCTCCACCCAGCAACCCCCTCTGAGCCTCCCGCCTCACAGCACACCCTACTGACCCCCCTGCCCCACAGCACAGCGCCCCCTACTGAGCCCGCCCCAGGGCACTACTCCCGCTACCCAGCCCCTGCAGCACAGCGCTGCACTGGGATCAGCACTGACTGCCGGAGGAGAGCGCCTCCTGCCCCGCTCCCTGCAGCACATCCCCCCTCGCTCTAACCACTAGACCCCGCTCCCCTCCCAGAGCCGGAGTCGTGGCTCCCCCTGCTAGGCCCGTCTCTACCTTTCCGGCACCACGGTTGCGCCCGGGGAGGAGACGGCTGCGTCGGAACGGACGCCAGTGTCAGAAGAGGAGTCAGAGCCTGGTGGACAAGACAGACACAGGGTGTTAACGTGGAATCTGGGGGCCTGTGTCTCCCCCACCCGCAGAATGGGGGCATAGTCTGCCTCCTGGTTTGTTATCGTAGGGTCTACCATAATATTGTAGGGTGCCTGGCGCTGTCAGTAACCAGAGGGGTAGCCCAAGCATGGAATTCCCGACCCTCATCCCTCCCAACCCCAATTTGTTATCGTAGGGTCTACTGTTGTACAGAGGGATAGACAAGGCAAACAAAACCAGGAGTCCTGACTCCCAACCCCTTCCCCTGCTCCAGTGACTAGCCCTGACTCCATAGGAACAGAACCCAGGAACGCTCGCCCACTAACACTGGTTTGTTATTGTAGGGTATATATAGCCGGGGGAGTGGAGGCAGGGGAGGGGAAGAGTGCCTCAACAGAATCTCCCACTACCCAACTCATGCCCCCACGTGGCTACTGTTATTGTAGGGTCTATAATAATATCGTAGGATACCCTAGTGCCACGATTGTGTGTAACCTTGCGGGAAGAGGGAGTCCATACAGACTCAGCCCCAACCCCTCAACTTTTGAATCCCACACTCATGCCATGCCTGGTTTGTTATTATAGGGCCTACCATAATATCATAGGGAGGTGTTGCCAGGGCTGTGCCTAATCTGTGGGGAAGTGGGAACCCAAATATAGACTCACTCCCAGACCCCCTGCGTGCAGACCGTGGCTAGTTTGGTATTGTAGGGCCTACCATAATATTATAGGGTTGCCCTAGTGCCAAGACTGTGGAAGAGGGAGGAGCCCAGACACAGAATCATGTCCAGTCCCCCACACTCATGCTATGGCTGGTTTGTTATTGTAGGGTCTACCACAATACTATAGGGTCCCTTCATACCAGGGATCTGTGTGAACTTGAGGACAGTAGCCCAGACATAGAATCACTGGCAGCCCTGCCTCACCCCAGCCCCACTTGTGCCATGCCTGGTTTGTTACTGTAGGGCCTACCATAACATCATGGGGTTGCCCTAATAATGCAATAGCTGGATGTAATTTAGGTGGAAGCTGGAGCCCAAACAAAAAAACAAACCAGCAACAGTATGTGCGTGGGGTTGCTGGTTTGTTATTGTAGGGTCTACAATAACATTACAGGCCCATCCCCACAATCCCCACTCACCATTGCTCCCTGGCAGGTGCAGGAGCCTTCCTCTGCCCTGCAGCTCCTCCTCATCCTCAGAGTCCCTGGCCAGCAGGGGCCCGTAGCCCATCCTCTTGCTGGGCACGGGGGTCTCCTCAATGGCCAGGGTGTTGGGAGCCCGGGGCTGGGTGGGTGGCACCTCCAGAGTCTCCTCGGGGTCGGCGCCCCCCGGTGGCAGCAGGAAGTACTGGCAGCCCACGTCCCCGAACATGAGGGTGTCTCCATCCTCCAGGCTGTAGCGGACGTGGGGCAGCAGGACGCCGCGCTGGCGCCGGGTCCGGTTCAGGCTGCCCCGGTCGTAGAGCAGGTGGGGCCCGCCCGGCGCCGGGACCTCGATCACTGCGTGGGCCTTGGAGACCGAGGGGGCCGGCAGGCAGACCCGGCAGCTCGGCAGCCGCCCCACCACGTTCTCCCCGGGGTAGATCCAGAAATCTGGGGGGGAGAGAACCCAGGAGTCCTGATGCCCAGGCTGAGCCAGTAGAGCCCACTCCCCTCCCGGAGCCGGGGAGAGAACCCAGGAGTCCTGGCTCCAGCCGCCCCTAACCACTAGCCTCCCAGAGCCGGGGAGAGAACCCAGGGAGGGACACCACCATCGAGGGCCATCAGACCACCGGTGTCTTCCCACCATCCCACAGGAGAGCGGGTGAAATCTCCAGAGGCGGATGGCTCGGGCGGGTGGGGCCGGCCCCAGCCCAGCACCACTGACCTTGCTCCGGCCCATATTTGCTGCTGAGCAGGTGCAGCCGCCCCACGGGCCGAGGCGCTTCCCCGTCGGCCTCTCCCCCGGGGGGGTCCCCGTCCTCCTCCCACTCCA
>NW_020675579.1:0-3805 GCF_002925995.2 Terrapene triunguis
GTCTCTCTGGATATTCTTGTTATCTATCTAAAAGGCCAGTCCCTTAGTGAATCGTGTTAAATTCCTGATCTCACTTCATGGCTAATGACTCGTTATGTGATTTAAATCCCTAGATACCAGCATATCTGCAGGGAACTACCACACATCCAATTGTCTTCTTGTACAGATGTATTTCCATTCCATTCCAGGCACTGTGACTGGTCAGCAAAGGTGTCGAGTGGGGGCTCCTGGGAAGTGATCCAGCGGCTGAGAAGCGAGTTAATGACAATCCTCCAGACCGATGCAGAGGCCGTGGTCAGTGCTGCCGACGCCCACCTCCTCCTCACGCAGGGCGAGTACCTCGCCCTGAACCGGCTGGAGGATCCAGAGATCAGGGTCGCCACATTGATTGATACGGTGCTGGCCAAGGGGGACCAGGCCCATCAGCTGTTCCTGGATTGTCTGTGCTTCACCTTCCCTGCCCTGGAGCCTATCATCATGGGGTTACAAACCGGTGAGATTCATCAGTGGCACTTACATTTTTTATTAAGTTAAAAATAACATGGGTTTTGATCTGGGCCAGATCCAGTTTCCTGTGCTCTGCCCTTCAGAGGACAAACTTCCCATTGACCTCAGAGAACCTGAGTCAGGACGCTAAGGGCTTGAGTTAAGGCTTATTAAGACCTACCGTTTTGCCTGAACAACGTAGCATGGTGAAGGATGCGTGGGAAATAAAGGCCCCTCTCTGGGTTGCTGCAGTCCCTGGTAGCCCGTTTCCTGCAGAAACAGCTCCCTCAAGTGGTAGAATGTTGAAACGGCAGAGAGGGAAGCCGCTGTAGGGACTGCAGAAAGCTGGTGGGTCCCTCTCTTTGTAATTTCCCTACAAGCCCAAAAGGCATCAGTGGTTTTTGTAATGGCTTCTTCTGGTCTCCTCCTACAGGCTTCCAAGCAGATGTGGCTATCTCCAGGCCCGGAGCACAGACAGGAGGCCCAGTCAGTGCTGAAGGTGAGATACGGGGCTCAAGGTGCAACATCTCTGGATTATAACAGGCAAACCACTTGGGGAGAAGAAGCAGGAAAAGGCGGGGGAGAGATGGAGGAGGGGTTCCCATGCATCCTGGTTGGAGCTTAGGCACTCCAAGGAAGCAAATAGCATGAGACGCTGTATCAATTCACTGCCTTCTGGTGTCTCCTCCGCAGGGGGACATT
Organism: Terrapene triunguis; assembly: GCF_002925995.2. Classification (NCBI taxonomy): domain Eukaryota; kingdom Metazoa; phylum Chordata; order Testudines; family Emydidae; genus Terrapene; species Terrapene triunguis. Next base: position 1,189 of record NW_020675579.1, read on the forward strand.
TTGTGGACCGGCACCGAGCAGAGCTGATTCAACGGGTCTCTATGGTGGATGGGGCCCTGGACATGCTGTGTGGCACCGTGCTGGATAATGAGCAGTACCAGAGCATCCGAGCCGAGAGAAGCAACCCGGAGAAGATGCGGAAGCTGTATGAGCTCATGCCGAGCTGGAACCGGGGCTGCAAGGACCGGCTCTACCAGGTGCTGAAGGCCAAGCACAAGTTCCTCATTGAAGAGCTCGAGGGGAAATGAACGCAATAAACTGTCCCTCCTCCTGGAGCGGCTGTGCCTAGAGTCCATTCCATGGCACTCGGGAGTCCAGCTCTGGTTCTTCTCCCTCTTCACCCAGGATCCATTGTGGTGAGCCTCCGGAATCCGGTTCTGGTCCTTCAACCTGTCAATCAGTGCTTGTCTGGTCTTTATCCACCCCACTATGCACATCCCTTACCGTCGTCATAGCTGGGTCTCCGACAGGGGGGCTCCATCCGTGCCCCTCGCCTCAGGCTGAACTTGGGTGGAGATTCCATCAAAGGCCCCAGTTCCCTGCTCACCTTCCTCAGCAATGTCACCAGCAGCACCATCTCCATTCTCTGCTATGTAAGGGCACATGCCTCAAGCCGGAACACGGCGCGTGCTCTGGGAGTTCCCTGGGCCTTCCACCTCCTCCCCGCCCCCGACGCCCTCGGGACATTCTGTGGGGGAGGGTTTATCGGTCACGGAAGCCGATTAAACAGAACTCGACGTAGTTCACTTGGAAAGTGAGGAACTGGCAGTACGTCTGCACTGCGGCTGGGAGCATGCCTCCCAGCCCACATCAGCGGTTTAGGCTCCTGAATCAGTTAGGCAGCACAACGCTGAGCGTAGTGTTGTCAGTTGGCTGCATGCATGTGTTCTTCCTGTGTGCTTTTTTGGCTCTGGCCAGATAGCCGGCACAGCAGATCTCAGTCCCAGAAAGACCACAGACTCGGTTCAGTGGTGAAGGCGTGTGGCCAGGGTTATTACCAATAAGGCATGGAACTAGCACCTGGCAGACTCTACAGGGCCACTAATACATGGATGTCCGTGACAACAGACTCAGCTCAGGCAGTGGTGGGACTTTCCACTGTCCCCTCAGCTGGACAAAGACACTCCTCCTGTGACCCCTCTTTTATACAGATACAAACAAGTTACCTAGTAACTTTCTGACGTGGTTAATGACCACCTTACACCTGGTACCTGTTGGTTCAATCAAAACATCCCCATCCGTTATCCTGCCATCCTGACCTTCTCTTCAGGAGGGTCAGTGTGTCCCTGTACCATTTTCAGGGAGTGTGTTTATACCACAACTTTGTATCGGGTACTACCCTTCTGGACTGTGTTTACATGAATGAGGTAACTCCCTTCTCTTCATGTGTCAGTATATAATGCCTGCATCTGTAATTTTCACTCCATGCATCTAAAGAAGAGAGTGAGCCTGAAACACGTGGGCTGGTTCAAGACATAAGGCCTGAGCCAAAATCAGCAAGAGTGAGGTTATGAGCAAGAGTCAGGCCCTGCTCTAAAGCAAATGCCACCTTACACGTTCACTGTCGGGTACATGAACTTGCTAAGAATATGGCTGGTGTTGCTAAAACACAGACACTCCTAAGAAGTATTAGACACTAGGTATTCATGAAAACAACATGGAGTCTGGTGGCACCTTAAAGACTAACAGATTTATTTGGACATGAGCTTTCATAGGTAAAAAACCCACTTCTTCAGATGCATGGAGTGAAAATTGCAGATACAGGCATAAATATATTGGCACATGAAGAGAAGGGAGTTACCTTACAAGTGGAGAACCAGTGTTGAAGGCCAATTCAGTCAGGGTGGATGTGGTCCACTCCCAATAACTAATGAGGAGGTGTCAATACCAAGAGAGGGAAAATTGCTTTTGTAGTGAGCCAGCCACTCCCAGTCCTTATTCAAACCCAAATTAATGGTGTTAAGTTTGCCACCGGACTCCTCGTTGTTTTTGTGGATACAGACTAACACGGCTACCCCTCTGATACTTGGTCTACACTAGAAGTGCTACATTGGCGCAGCTTTAGCACGTCTGGTGAAGACGCGCTATGATGACGGGAGAGTGCTCTTCCATCAGCATAATTAGGCTAGGTCAGCGGGAAAGCGTCTCCCGCCAACATAGCACTAGTATGGACAGTGCTTAGGTCACTGTAACTTGCATTGCTCAGGGGGGTGTCTTTTTCACAGCCCTGAGCTACGTAAGTTGCATCAATTTAAGCGGTAGTGTAGACCTGCCTGCGGCTAGCAACACATTCCCATTAGGGCAATTACAGTAATTACCATGAACAGCAGGCTGAGTGTTCTAACTATTGGGTGCAGGGTCACAGCCTCTAGAATTGCCCACCAGGGTGTTTCCACTTCTCTTTGTACACTTGTTAGTTCTTTGATTTGCTGTTGGGTTAGATTAGCTAAAGCTTCTTTGGTTCTTGTTACCAAATCATGCCTATCCAATTGTAATTGCACAAGTGTGTGTGTGTGTGGGGGGGGGGGGGACACCATAAATCATTTATGTCACCTAGAAGGAGTGGTGAGTTGACAGAGTGCTCACACCACTTGTTGGCCAGAAATCATAAGCTCCA
>NW_020675580.1:0-2445 GCF_002925995.2 Terrapene triunguis
TAACTCAATTCCTTTTTTAAAAAGTTAAGTTTGAAATACTGAATAGCTCCAAGTTTGGCTTTTACACTAGAAAAAGAGTTAAAAGCAGCTGAAAGGTTCACACACTGCAGCTTGGCACTTTGGAAGAAGATGGCAGTTCAAAGCGATCACAGACTTCCTTCAGAAGCTCAGTCCTGTCCATCCTTCCAAAACTGCTTCCCCACAAGGGGCTTTTGTTATCTTTTACAAAGTGCCTTGGATAATTTAGAGAATTAAGAATATTGTCCTGAAGCCTCTTCCATCCATTTGCTTATGATACTGTCAAATTCCGATTATGGGGCATGCGACTGGCCGTACAGAAGGCACTCAACAGAGTTCGTAATAAGGAGAGGAGAAATCCTCTGATCACGGAGACTGTGACTAGTAGGATTTGACGTCTTTAGTGATCATGCATTTGTGGGTATCTCACATTAGGAGTGGCTAGAATTCTTCAGGCAGCCAAAGACAGTCTTTGACTTGTGTGGGAAAAGGAAAGCAAACCCCTGTTGAGGCATCTGACAAAGTTAGTTTTTTCAGCCCCAGAAAGGAAGGTAAACATGTTGGGTTTTCCCACTGTTGGTCAATTCAACCAACAAGCAAAATTTCAATTCATCTACCATGGAAGATATAAATAAATATAAGGTTTGAGAGCAAATATAAGGGTTGTACTTACTTATTTTTGGTTTGCAAATATATGCAAATGTATATGCAATTAGGTATGGCCTTCAGGCAAGCTAATGACATGGCCCTCAGTGTCACAATGTCTTGGTGCCCTGGCTAGATAATTATTTAAAAAAAAAAAAAAAAAAAAAAAGGTAGCTGACCCTGGGTAATGGCTCAGGTGGATCACAAACACAGGCACACTTCAAATCCTTTCTCTCCAATCCAGTGCTAGACAGACTAACTGAGATTAAAGATCTCATTTCATTTTCATCCAGGGGCACTGCTTTCACATCCATCTGAAAAAGACAGACCGTGTATCAGAGAGGGTTGTGTGCTTCCAATGGAGGAGGTCAGAAGCTGATGGTGATTGGAAAAGTGGGGTTTACCTTATGTAACAAGTAGCCTTTGAAATGTCTCATATTTGCAAAGGAGATGGAGGAACAACACTGGAAGATTTTCACACCTTCAATCTCTGCTGCCTGGAAGACAAAACCCGAGTCTCTGAGGTTTGTGCCTACGCTAGAAAAATGATCCACGGCTGACATTGACAATGGGTCTCCTCTGACCAGGACAAGCCATATTGTCTTCAAAACTCATTAGTGAAAATACCCTACACCTTGTCTACACCAAACTTTTTTTTAAGTTCTCCCACCTTTGCAGCTCCATGAGTTTAGCAATAAGGGGAGTACTAATGTAGACATTGCTGTTCACCACAGCATTATCCAGATCTGCAAACAGTAGGGTCAATAACATTATGGTAAAAATACCAGTGCCCTGCTCTTGCTACCACTGCTGGGAGAATTTTTAAGAAACTCTAGTATAGATGTCACAATCCAATGGCGAATTGGTAAAAAAAATCTGTCACACAGACACAGCCATTATTGACATCTGTTGTGAAAAATGGGTCATTTTCCTAGCGTAGGCAAAACCTGACTAAGGACAGCAGATCAGCAATAAATTCTGTATAGTTCCAGCAATGACAGGGAGCAAGCCTTTCATTACTGGTGGAGCCTGTATCGATAGAATGAGCTCCCAAAGTGACAAGTCAGACCCATCTCCCTATCTTTGGGCAATTTGTATCACTCTTCGCTGCCAATATTCAAAAATCCTTACAGATTTTCAAGGCTTGAAGTGAACGAACTGAGTCCGATGGATCACTCACAGGTGCCCAAGTGAAGAAACTGGATTACAGAGAGGGACTGAGTATTAGGTTTTTTCTCTTACTGCTTTGTAGTCAGATAAACTTCTGTATAGATCCGTGTTTGGAATCTGGCCCAGCATCACAATCTTCATTCTGAAACAAGGTGTTTATTAGATTTTCTTAGAGTAGAGAGAAAAACTAGCACCACCCAATATTTTGGTCCCTGTCTCTATCTTCTTTATTGGGTACACCAGCTGTGGCTTTAGGGGTGTGACACCCAAGCACCTGTGCCCTTCACATCAAACCTTGAACCCTCTAGAAAGCTCTGTTTCAAGCCAGGGAACACTCCAGGCAAGGGTATGTAAGAAGGCATGTAGTCCCTCCCTCCCCCAAATCCAATATATTCTTCAAAGAAGTGAGGAAGGAGGATCTAGAGCAGGGGTCGGCAACGTTCGGCACGCGGCTAGCCAGGGTAAGCACCCTGGCGGGCCGGGCCAGTTTTATTTACCTGCTGACGCGGCAGGTTCGGCCGATCGCAGCCCCCACTGGCCGCGGTTCGCCGTCCCGGGCCAATGGGGGCGGCGAGAAGCCGCGGCCAGCACATCGCTCGCCCATGCCGCTTC
>NW_020675581.1:0-5705 GCF_002925995.2 Terrapene triunguis
AATGCACAGAAGTTAGGGAATTGACACTAAAAGCGGAACACTTAATACCTTATTCACTAAGCATTACTGAACACTGATGTGCAGCTGATCTACTGGTGAATATGTTGGAGTTCAGTTAACATTAGTTAGAAGTACACATGCATTTATTTCGGTATGATAGGTGTTGTGAACTCTTTCGAGGTACCAAGGCCTGGATTCAAAGCTAAAATAATTTGTTAAATATAGGTATTTTCTGCAACAAAATTTGGGATATATTATGATTTTAGTTGATGGGATTGGATTTGATATTTAAAATGTCAATCTAGCAGCTCCTCGGATTAGATTTCTGCCAAAAGCTTAAAACAAATACTAAGTAGAGTCTAGCTCTAATTATATTTATTTTTCAACACGGTTTGCATTAAGCTCTTGATTAATTAGTACTAACAGGGCCCTGATTCATGGCTACTTTAATAATGGCTGCATTAATTTGTTCCTAGGAGTTATACTACGATGCTTCAGGCTAGTTAATCAATTCTATTTCATGTATATGAGCTAGATCGGATCCTTATGTTTTCCTAAATCCCCCTTAGTATAAGGCATGGTCCTGTAAAGTACTGTGTCCCCTCAACTCCTGCTGAATTCTGTGTGAGCTGAGAGGAGAGCACTGGACAGCTTGCAGAACTGGGCTTCTACCTAGAGAGATTATTTTCCTCCACAAAAATATGAATATATTAACAGAGACTGTGAATAAAACTATTGAAATCCCATGAGCAACTCCAGTAAAACTGGAATTGGGTCTTTCATCCATTGAAAGTAAAAACCTTTGGAAAAAAGCCATGGCACACAAAAATAAAATAAGCTCCTTACGGAAACAAAGCTTCCGAGAACATGAGAGGAGTAAAAAGCAAAATCCACTAACATCTTCCTGTACCAAACAAAACCACTGGATTTAGCACTTAGACATTGTGGTGACAGGCAATCTAGAAATACCTAAAGTAGATTAGATGCATAGACATGAGCTAACCCCCATTATCCAGTAACATTTTAGTTAAAATAATTATTTTTCCAAAATACAGGAAATTAGCTGTTTCTAGCCAAAATGATTAAATCAACTTTAACAGATATCACTAGAAATTTTCTCTACATTCAATTTTTCAGCCCAGAAAGATGTTATTTTAGTCTCTCCAAATAGGGTTTATAATAAAATTGCACAAAGACTAACTTATAAATAGTACTTTCTTTTGACCAACACAGTAGTCTTACATGGCAATGAGTGTCACTATAGCTGGTTGCAGTGTACCAGCACATTTCAATTGTCTTAGGTAAGGAACATTCACTCTTAAAAAGAGCTAATGAAAAAAACCTTCAACAATAACTAAATCTAATCTCATTTAAAATAACCCATCAATCACCTTCTTGTCAAATCCAGGGCTGCAGCAGCAGACCAGTGATTAAAAGACTTTGGAAAAGAACAATGCACTTCATTATTTTTCAGTTCAACGTAAAATGGCGCAAGCAAAAATCTGAGTAAAAACATAAACGGAAGCACTAACCACTCTTATTGCATTGCTCATGTAGGCTCTGATCCTTTTCCCAATAGAGTCAATTGGAGCTGGGCCCACACTTGGCAACAGGTTAGGGCCCAGATCCTCAAAGGCATTTAGGAGCCTAACTCCCTTTGATTTTAGTGGCAGTTAGGCACCTAAATACCTTTGAAGAGCTGGGCCCAGGAGCCTATAATGTACCAATGTACTTATTATTAATTTTATTATTTTATGCTTACTTTGTAGAGCAGGGCCCCATTGTGCTCTGAGCTGTCCAAACACACAAGTAGATATTGTCCCTGCCACGTAGAGCTTCCAATCTAATTTGAAACAAGTGAATAACAAATAATGGCAGGGAACAGCCAAGGGAAAATGAGCACAATAAGATAAAGAGATTCTATGTGTGTACAGCTTGATTGCCCCAAATCATTTGAAAGTTTATCTTAAAATTAAAATATCAGCTCTCCCTGGCTGCTTGTCAGTCTATCATCAGTCAGTCATTGGCTGATTTCTTGTAGGTGCCACATAAACAAATGGGTCTTGAGCAGAAAAGTGAAGAAGGGAAAGTAGTGGTGTCATGGGGTACTCACTCACCACAGGTGGCGCCTCCTCCTGGCTGTTCTGAGGATTATCTGTCTTCCTGGTCTAACACCTCCCCTTGCAGTCTCTTCCCTCCTCCACCCCCATCCTCCTCTTTCTCATGCTGCAGCCCCTCTCTCGCTCCAGGAGCTGCAGCTTCCTCTTTGTGACTAGGGCTACGTCTTCACTACGGGGGGGGGTCGATTTAAGATACGCAAATTCAGCTACGCGAATAGCGTAGCTGAATTCGACGTATCACAGCCGACTTACCCCGCTGTAAGGACGGTGGCAAAATTGACCTCCACAGCTTCCCGTCGACGGCGCTTACTCCCACCTCCGCTGGTGGAGTAAGAGCATCGATTCGGGGATCGATTGTCGCGTCCCGACGAGACGCGATAATTCGATCCCCGAGAGGTCGATTTCTACCCTCCGATTCAGGCGGGTAGTGTAGACCTAGCCTCGGCTCTCTAGCCAGCTCACAGCAGTAGAACCTGTTATGAACTGACCAATCAACCACACACCTCATTTGGAACCGGAAGTATGCAATCAGGCAGCAGAGACCAAAAAAAAGCAAATACAGTACAGTACTGTGTTAAACGTAAACTACTAAAAAAATAAAGGGAAAGTTAAAAATAAGATTTGACCAGGTAAGGAAACTGTTTCTGTGCTTGTTTCATTTGCATTAAGATGGTTAAAAGCAGCATTTGTCTTCTGCATAATAAAGTTTCAAAGCTGTATTAAGTCAATGTTCAGTTGTGAACTTTTGCAAGAACAATCATAATGTTTTGTTCAGAGTTACAAACACTTCAGAGTTATGAACGATCTCCAGAATTATGAACAATCTCCCTTCGTAACTCTGAGGTTCTAGTGTAATATGTGTTCCCAGGTTCAAATCTCTGTCCTTTTCAACAAATGTGCGGCGTGTATTTGTGGCTTTTTGTTCATGTTTATTGAGCAGGGGGCAGAACTCCTGCTTAGCTACTCTGTTGTATAGTCTACACTTGACCATTTACACAGGTTAGCTACAGTTCTGCCTTTCTGATGTCCTCTACGTGCCTCTCAATATGCATTTTGCCCATGACCTGGCTTTGTAGTATCTGTCCATATTGCGTCTAGAGGCTCACTACTTGGTTCCCCAGGGGCACTTATCTGCCTTGCCACATAACTTTTCCCATTTGTATGCTACTTCTTCTGTCCTGCTTGCAGCATAGCACTCCAAGATGAATAGGCAATGGCTAATCCTAACCGACCTCGGCACATTCCAAAGGACCCAACCCATTTGCAAAGGTGCCAGCCTCTCACTGAGCTGCTTAGCAGTCACAATGGAGCAGTGAGGGGCACTTTTGAAAGATCCCTTAACTAATGAACGCATGCATCTAAGACTTAGGCCTGGTCTACACTAACCCCCCCACTTCGGACTAAGGTACGCAAATTCAGCTACGTTAATAACGTAGCTGAATTCGAAGTACCTTAGTCCGAACTTACCGCGGTCCAGACGCGGCAGGAAGGCTCCCCCGTCGATGCTGCGTACTCCACTCGCCGAGCTGGAGTACCAGCGTCGACGGCGAGCACTTCTGGGATCGATCCGGGGCACTTCCGGGATCGATCCGGGATCGATTTATCGCGTCTTAACCAGACGCGATAAATCGAACTCAGAACATCGATTGCTTACATCCGGACCCGGATGTAAGTGTAGACGTACCCTATCAGATAAATCCTGTTAGAGCCAGCACTGTGTGCAGGCTAAAATTCCTATGATAATACAGGTCTATTTCAACCTTAATTAACTGATCTCTCATTGAATTTTGCATAACTGTTCTTAGTGTAAACTCCAATGCTTGCAATTTCCACTAGATTAAATGGATAATTGTGATAAGGCATGCTGCCATGTATCTATTGTGAGACCCTGAGATGAGAAAAAAACATTCATGCATGTCACAAGCACTGGGTACCGCCTTCCAACATGTCTGCGTAAATAAAACTCACCAAGGATTTCTGAGTTGCTCATTACTCAGATTTGAATGGCACACCTATTGTACATCTGTCTCCTGTGTCTTTCCAGAACTCTTCATCATGTCATTTTGAATCTCTCCAGAGACAAAATGTATTTATTTCTCTAAATTATATTTTTGGCTTGCTACTCTTTTTGATTGGTCAAAAACTACATAGGTCTCATTTTATTCTGGAAAGTCTGCCGGAGATTTTAGCTCCCCAGACATAAAGATTTCATTAAAATAAAATTTTAATCTATACTTCATAGGTAAAATGTATCCACGTGGATGCAGGAGATGAGGCTGGGCTGCAGTATGCTGCAGCAGAAGCTAGGACCTGAGCCAGGATAATGAGCTGGAATCCTTGACTGATATAATTGTAAGAAAAACATTTAGGATTGCTGTTCATTATCTTAATTATCTGCTGTGCTGACGTCTCTGCAGGTGTACTAATCATCAGTGAACTCTGTGGTTCGGGCAGAAGTGGGAGTTAATCACTTGTGTTGTGCTTTCGTTTATCGGATCTTGGTTTCAGTCGTTACTAATGGCAAATGATGGAAGGGTCGAGTCAACGTTCCATCCTCACAGATGGAGGGCGAGCAAAAGCAAAACATACTTTTCTCTAGTCCCACCCACCCTTTGGGAAATCAGACAATGGAATTAATGTCTTTGCGAAACATCAATGAAAATGGCTCTAACATCCATGAAGTAAGGTTTAATTCACCATACGTGACATAGTGCTGTGTTTTTTATCCATGCAGGATGAGCTAGAATGAATCCTATAACAAGGTCTCTAGCAACCTCTGATTTGGCAAATTGATTGCAGTGTTTACATTCTGCTGTACGTTGGAATGACTGCCGTATTTTTAATGTTTTACTTTGTGCAGAACCCCATGGAACAGCCTACAAGCTACTACATTTTACATAGTTATCTCCTGGCAAAATTCTCCATACTAACAAGGGATCCTTTTTACATGGGTGACTTATTTTCCAATGAGGTTTTCTCCATTTAAGCCTGAATCCAGCTCCCACTGAAATCAATAGGAATCTTCTCAACAGCTTCAAAGGGAATTGAATCAGACCATACAAGCCTGATCCAAAACCCATTGTAACTAATGAAAAAATCCCCTTTGGATCAGACCCATTGTCAAGGCTGTATCCCCACTTTGAACTTTAGGGTACAAATGTAGGGGCCTGCATGAAAACTTCTAAGCTTATCTACCAGCTTAGCTTTGGTCCGCTGCCACCATCACAAGAATTCCCTCCCTGGGAAGCCTTGAGAAACCTTTCACCAATTCCCTGGTGAACACAGATCCAAACCCCCTTGGATCTTAAAACAAGGAGAAATCAATCTGGTTCTTAAAAAAGAAGGCTTTTAATTAAAGAAAAAGGTAAAAATCATCTCTGTAAAATCAGTATGGAGAATAACTTTACAGGGTAATCAAACTTAAAGAGCTCAGAGGACCCCCCTCTGTCTTAGGTTCAAAGTACAGCAAACAAAGATACACACTCTGGTAAAAAGGTACATTTACAAGTTGAGAAAACAAAGTAAATCTAAGACGCCTTGCCTGGCTTTTTACTTACAAGTTTGAAATAGGAGAGACTTGTTTAG
>NW_020675582.1:0-1286 GCF_002925995.2 Terrapene triunguis
ATGTATTGGAGCATAAGCTTTCGTGCATCCGACGAAGTGGGCATTCACCCACGAAAGCTTATGCTCCAATACATCTGTTAGTCTTAAAGGTGCCACAGGATTCTCTGTTGCTTTTTACAGATCCAGACTAACACGGCTACCCCTCTGATACTTTACAATTTAATGGAGGTTTGATCAAATATACATTATGGGCCAAACTGTACCACTAAGGCACTTGAAGCGTAGGGTAAGGATGAAGTGGATCTACATCCCCACAGAGATAGCTCTTGCAGGTACTATACCAAAGGGAGGCACAAAGAACCTGGTATCCCTGGTGCACAATTTAAACTTTCAACATATGCTCCAAGGTTGATCACCTCTTTGCAGGGGATGAGATAGAGCCATGGCCCACCTACTTCACATAATTTGGGGTGACTTCCAACCCCAAGACATAACATGAAGTCCCTTCCTACTAGAAAGTTCATGGGGTGAAATACTAGTTCCACAGAAGTCAGTAGTAAAACTCCCATTGATTCAATGGGGACAGGGTTTCACCCATGGACTTCAGTTGTGCATTGCCCCTATGATGGGAGCATAGAAGGATGTGATGGGGTATACAAACCCCACATTGAAAAGAAAGTGGTTAGAGCTGCTCTGGCCCCAGGTGGCCTCAGCCTGCCACACCTACAAAATATGCACTGGCTGGAGGAGGAGCTTAAAAGGGGAGCAGAGCAACTCAGTGGCAGGGAGACAGTGGAGGTGAAGGGACCTACACTCTGACCTCCTGGGAGGGAGTACTGCAGGAGCTCCCCCTGTCTGAGACCTCGCTCCAGTGATTTGGTCAAGCCCACAAAGGAGGAACTTGCAACTCTCCAAAGGTCCGAGACTTGATCTTTGGGTTCAGCTACTTAATGATTTTCCTTTATCTGTTGGGAAGAAAGGGGTGTGGCCGAATGCACACCTGTATTCACACCCTGCACACCATTGTAATATCTTTTGTGTTGTGAGGTATCATTTAAATGTGTTTACCAGGCAAGTCTAGGTAGGGGCTAAACCTGTTCCTTAAAGACAAAGGATATGTTAACACCTCTAGCCAGGTATCATCAAAGTTGACTGGCAATCGCTGGTCTAGTGGCTATTCTTTGGCAACAAAAGGGGGCAGGAACCGATTGATCTGCATTTTAGCAGACAACAACATGGAACCTTTTTCACTCCATGTCTCTGTCCTCATAGTGGGAAAGAACTTTAGCTATGGGTAAACCTCAGGAAAATGCATTTCAAAGGGTAACTGGACTATGAAACTGAGG
>NW_020675583.1:0-3868 GCF_002925995.2 Terrapene triunguis
GGAAGTAAACACTAAAAGGATTTACAGATCTAGCATCCCCTTGCACCTAAAGGAGCTTGACCCTTTTGCTACTAAATATACTGCATTAGTTACATATCAATCACATCGTGCTGAAAATGAACAAGGATGCCAGTTACCTTATTGGACAGCAACACTCCCCTATCTTGTTGGGCTCTCTTTCTGCTGATCTCTTTTCTGTCCTGGGTCTATTCCAGATCTGTTTTTTAAAAACTTTCTTTTGGTATTTTTTGAAAGATTTTTTGTTTAGGGTGCCTTCCTGCAGGGGTTTTGTAAAATCTGTTTGTCAAATTATGAAGAATTCCTTGAATGCTTTTCAACTTTCCAGATTTTGGACTCTTACTTTCTGAATTCTCTAGAGCCAGACTGTAGATCTGCATGCTGCACCGTATGTATAAAGGGATTCTTACTGAATGCATTCAAGGCTCGTTGGTACAGCTTGTTGTTGGATTCTTACCTCCACCAGGCTAGCTGGTATAGTTTGCATTTTATAAATCATCTTCTGAAACCACATAGCCTAAAAACTGTGGAGCTGCGTATCGGTATCCACACTCTGCAGTCCAGCAGGACTATTCAAACTGATATCAATGGGAACAGTTCCAGGTTAGCCTCTGCAGCACAAAAGACCTACTGTGAGCCTGATCTGTGTCCAAGATGTATTCACATTATGCAAGTATTTCCTGTTCAAGATGACCATTAATCAAACCAGACAACTATTTTTACAGCAAAAGCTTTCTATAAAATCCATGTTTAGGGCCTGGCATAAAGTTACTTCATAAAAACAGTTGTTGATGGTAAAAGGTACATAAATAAATTGAGGAACAGGGACTAGATAGACTGCTTCTGGAAAGTAGAATGGTATTTAATACTACTGTGATCTCATCTGGATATTTTTCAGGGTTATTCTCTCCTCTTTTCCATTAAAACTAAGCTGCACCCATTTAGCTTTGCTCTGTGATTTGAAAGTAGAAAGCAAAATGGGAACTGCTAGTATGATTTTCAGAGGTGCTGAGCACCTGCATTGCTAAGCCAATGTGATCTGTTGGTGCTCAGCACCTCTGAAAACGAGTTCATGTGTTTTGATGTGACGTGTATGTCCCACAACAAGTGTCACAGACATCCACTTTACAAGATGTCACCGATCTCCCATAAACTCAGGAATGTTGGTCATATATATAAGTGGTATAGGTTTTAATTTACAAAAGACATCAAATACTTTCAACTTAAAAATGAGGGTTCATTCTTGATTTCCTTTAAAATAAAAAAGTATAGTCTCCATGAAAGAGCACAGAATGAGTGTCTCCTGGGTGACAGGCTGCCACCACACTAAGAATAAAATGGCTACTGACTCTTGCACAAAGGCATTGGTTTTCCTGACAATATTATGTCTCACTACACCCTAATTCTGAACTAGATTTCAGAGTTTACACATTACTCCTGGGGGAATTCTGTGCCAAACAATTACAAATTATTCACACGTTTTAAAATTCTGCATATTTTATTTGTCAAAATAACAATACAATATTGTGACAGGTTTCAGAGTGGTAGCCATGTTAGTCTGTATCAGCAAAAACAATGAGAAGTCCTTGTGGCACCTTAGAGACCATCAAATTTATTTGGGCATAAGCTTTCATGGGCTAGAGCCCACTTCATCAGATGCATGAAGTGAAAAATACAGGAGCAGGTATAAATACATGAAAGGATGGGGGTTGCTTTACCAAGTGTGAGGTCAGTCTAACGAGATAAATCAATTAACAGCAGGGTACCAAGGGCGAAAAAATCACTTTTGAAGTGGTAAGAGAGTGGCCCATTACAGAGAGTTGACAAGAAAGTGTAAGTAACAGTAGGGAGAAATTAGTATTGGGGAAATTAAGTTTAGGTTTTGTAATGACCCAACCACTCTCAGTCTTTATTCAGGCCTAATCTAATGGTATCCAGTTTGCAAATTAATTCCAGTTCTGCAGTTTCACGTTGGAGTCTGTTTTTGAAGTTTTTTTGTTGAAGAATTGCCACTTTTAGGTCTGTTATTGAATGACCAGAGAGATTAACGTGTTCTCCTACTGGTTTTTGAATGTTATGATTCCTGATGTCAGATTTGTGTCCATTTATTCTTTCACGTAGAGACTTTGGCCAATGTACATGGCAGATGGGCATTGCTGGCACATGATGGCATATATCACATTGGTAGATGTGCAGGTGAATGAGCCCCGGATGGTGTGGCTGATGTGGTTAGGTCCTATGATAGTGTCCCTTGAATAGATATGTGGACAGAGTTGGCACCGGGCTTTGTAGCAGGGTTTGGTTCCTGGGTTGGTGTTTTTGTTGTGTGGTGTGTAGTTGCTGGTGCGTATTTGTTTCAGGTTGGGGGGCTGTCTGTAGGCGAGAACTGGCCTGTCTCCCAAGGTCTGTGAGAGTGAGGGATCATCCTTCAGGATAGGTTGTGGATCCTTGATGATACGCTGGAGAGGTTTTAGTTGGGGGCTGTAGGTGACAGCTAGTGGCGTTCGGTTACTTTCTTTGTTGGGCCTGTCTTGTAGTAGGTGACTTCTCGGTACCCTTCTGGCTCTGTCAATCTGTTTCTTCACTTCACCAGGTGGGTATTGCAGTTTTAAGAATGCTTGATAGAGATTCTGTAGGTATTTGTCTCTGTCTGAGGGATCGGAGCAAATGCGGTTGTATCTTAGAGCTTGGCTGTAGACAATGGATCATGTGATGTGGTCTGGATGAAAGCTGGAGGCATGTAGGTAAGTATAGCGGTCAGTAGGTTTCCGGAATAGGGTGGTCTTTATGTGACCATCACTTATTAGCACTGTAGTGTCTAGGAAGTGGACCTCTTGTGTGGTTGATGGTAGGGTGGAAATCGTTGAAATCTTGGTGGAATTCCTCAAGAGCCTCCTTCCCATGGGTCCAGATGATGAAGATGTCATCAATGTAGCACAAGTAGAGTAGGGGCGTAAGGGACGAGAGCTGAGGAAGCATTCTAAATCAGCCATAAAAATGTTGGCATACGGAGCGGCCATGTGGGTACCCATAGCAGTCCCGCTGACTTGAAGGTATAAATTGTCCCCAAATGTGAAATAGTTGTGGGGGAGGACAAAGTTACAAAGTTCAGTCACCAGGTTTGCCGTGATGGTATCAGGGATGCTATTCCTGATGGCTTGTAGTCCACCTTTGTGTGGAATGTTGGTGTAGAGGGCTTCTACATCCATAGTGGCTAGGATGGTGTTTTCTGGAAGATCACCAAAGGATTGTAGTTTCCTCAGGAAGTCAGTGGTGTCTCGAAGATAGCTGGGAGTGCTGGTAGCGTAGGGCCTGAGAAGAGAGTGTACATAGCCAGATAGCTACATAGCCAGGTAGCAGGTAGAATACCCCTGGTCAGGGCTCTAGGGGTGTGTCAGTGTAGATTTGTTCCTGTGCTTCTTTAGGGAGTTTCTTGAGCAGATGATCAAATCTACAGTTGAACAAATCTACACTGACACACCCCTAGAGCCCCGACCAGGTGTACTCTATCTGCTACCCAAAATCCATAAACCAGAGCAGCCTCTTCTCTTCCCTATCACAGTTGGGGAGGGCCCGGAAGCAGCTGCTCTGTTCTAGCACCAAAGTGGTTTCTGGTGGGCAAAAGGCATAACTGCAGCAACTTTCCGGCAGAAGTTATTTTCTGCAGAAAAAAATATGCACGGCACAGTGGCATATGCAGTGGCGCAAAATTGCCCCAGGAGTAACACATGAGAAGTGCCTTTAACCAAGTGTGTTCTCATCATGCTGAGCAAATCACGCACAGTTTTCCTTTAAATCTTCCTTCATGTTGTGTTTACATTCTTTGTCCCAATACTGACTGGAGATTCTC
>NW_020675584.1:0-3010 GCF_002925995.2 Terrapene triunguis
ATTTTGTAAAGGGCATCTATTTTGTGCCTATGCAAACTGTGTAATTACAAGACTAATTACGCAGTTGTTTTGCACAAATGTAGGAAATGTGCACATATAAGAGCAAACCCCTTTAAAAACCTGGCATTGTATGTCTATCAGTAAAAATAGAGATGATATATGAAATGTATTATGTCACCTAAAAAGCTTGGATGGAACTAGAACCCCAAATCGCACTGCAATTCAAGGAGATCCTGGATTTATCAGATGTGCTGCATCTGCTAGTAAACGTTTATGGGATTAGGCCCTAAGTACCCAAATGGGGAAGAGCTCATACATCTGTTGCCTTTGCAACTGTAACTCAGCTACCTTGTGCTGAGTTACTGCCTTTGCAACTGTAACTCAGCCATAATGGTAGTCTTTTATTTCCAAGATCACATGCTGTTTTTTCCATAGGACTCCTGTCTCATACAGTGCACAGGATAGACCTGCTGTGGGGATGAGTCAGGATTGTGTGCTGAAGATAATTCTTATCTGTAGCACCACTTCTTCATTTGTTGCAGAAGTTGGAAGGTGTGTAGTGAATAAGACAGGGGACTACAGGATAGCATCATTGTTAAAACAGTTGAATCCTGCCCTGGGGAATTGGTTCTATCCCTATCTTTGACACAGAGTTCCTGTGTGATGCTAGGCAAATCACTTAAACCAAACTTTTCACTGATTTGTGTGCTCCTCATTTCCTGTGTGCCTGACTTGAGACCCTGGTTCTGATTTGCAGAAGCATTGAGCACTTATAGCTGCAACTGAAGTCAACGGAAACTGTGCTTTGACTGTATAAAGTGCTGTATAATGCTAAGCATTCTGAAAAATCAGATCCTAGGCATCTCAGGTTAGGGACCCAAAATTAGTGGATTATTTTGACCTTAATCTCTCTCTGCCTTAATCCTCACATATAAAATGGATAACACCCTCTCATCTTAGAGGGTGTTGTGAAAATAAATTAATTTATTATTTGTGAGGCACTCAGATATTGCAATGGTGAGTGCCAGAAAAAAGTCCATGAGGAAATTAATTTTGTCTCCACAACAGGACTTGATTAGTGGGCAGTAAATAAAACCTAGGGTTACACATGGAACAATGAAGATTAAAAAAAATAAATAGATAGCTGCTCATTAAGTGAGCACTCTCCGTCCTATGCACTAAATGAGGCAGGGGTCCTGTGGAAAAATAATATGTGATCATGGAATTAAAGGCTGTATTATAATGCATATGTACAAGGGGGCCGAGTTTAGGTTACAGGGGCAATCTCAATTCTGGCATTTCCTAACTTTTGAGTGCTTGGTTCTTTAATCTTAGTTTTTATTTGTAAATTTTATATATAAAGCCCAATCCAACTTTTGTGCACCTCATGCATCACAAGACTGATGGATATGCAGGTGACTTTAAAGGGGGGGCTCGATCACTGTCTATAAGTACCTACATGGGGAAAAATATTTGAAAATGAGCTCTTTAGTATAGCCGACAAAGGTACAATACAACCCAGTGGCTGGAAGTTGAGGCTAGACAAAATCAGACTGGAAATAAGACATTTTTTTTTAACAATTAGGTTAACTAGACATTGGAACAGTTTACCAAGGGTCATGGTGGATTCTCCATCACTGACAATTTTTAAATCAAGATGGGATGTTTTCTCTCTAAAATATGCTATAGGAATTATTTTGCAGAAGTTCTATGGCCTGCATTAAATAGGAGGTCAGATTACATAAGCATAGTGGGCACTTCTGGCCTTGAAATATGGGAAAGTCTCCTGTGCTCTCGCTGATTCTGGGGTGCTGGTCCAGTCCCCAGCATAATGTAGAACTTCTTGAAGGCTGATTTATATTCTGTAAGCTGCTGGTAAGACAGCTGCTGATGGTTGAAGTGTAGAGATGCCCTTGCTACTCCCAAGGCACTGAGGAACAAGGAGAGAGTAGCACTCATAGGGTGCCACATCACCACAGTATTTCCCTACACAAAGGGAGTCGGGGTGTTTAAGTTACTTAGGAGTCTAATTTCCATTTTCAAAAGTGACTTACGCACTTTGGACTAGCTTTTGAAAGGTATTTAGGTACCTAACTCCTACTGATTTCTAGGCAATCTGAAAATCCCAATCTGCATCCTTAGGTACCTAAATCCCTTGAAAAATCTGTCAGCACCTAAGTAATTTAGGAGCCTATTGAAAATTTTACCCCACACTTGCTTTATATTGTTAAAAATGGGGGGGGGGGACTTTCAAAAATTAGTATAATTTATGCTAGTTGTTACTCTGTATTTCACTGAGATTGAAAATGAAACAAGCCTGATCTGTTTATAGTCATTTTTCAAGTTCTAGTTTTTGTGATGTCTTTTAGTGCTATTCTGTTTGTATTTCCTGTGCTGGAGGAATGTTTAAATTAAGAAAAGTGTGTTAATAAATAAAAATAATGTTAATATTTATTAAGATAAATTAAGTTTTGGACTAAACTAAATTGACAATGTTAATTTAAGAGATTTTAAAATATTATTAAATCAGATTTTGTAAAATACAAATATCAATCTTGTTACAATAAAATGGTGGGTTTTAAAAATGATGATACCCCTTTTATGCAATCTGGTAAAGCACGGCTCTGACTTCCTATTCTGCTTTAGTTTAGTCAGAAGTTAACTTGTAGCTGATGCACTGAAATAATTATATTTTGTGGGATGCATCAATTCTGTTACAGTTGATGTGTGATTAATATTTCAGAACCCCTTTATACTTTCTCTCTCTGACCTCAGAATCAATAACCAGAGCAGAGGTCGGCAACGTTTGGCACGCGGCTCGCCAGGGTAAGCACCCTGGCGGGCCAGGCCAGTTTATTTACGGGCTGACGCGGCAGGTTCGGCCGATCGCGGCCCCCACTGGCCGCGGTTCTCCGTCCCGGGCCAATGGGGGCTGCGGGAAGCGGCGCGGGCGAGGGATGTGCTGGCCGCGGCTTCCTGCCGCCCCCATTGGCCCGGGACGGCGAACCGC
>NW_020675585.1:0-2959 GCF_002925995.2 Terrapene triunguis
GGGCACCCCTGTTACTCTCAGCCTCGTCCATGCCCTTCCTGCAGCAAAAATGACTCAGGCATCCCAGCGTTCTGGGCGGGCACTGTCCAGGCCAGCAGCCGTGCTGTTTCCAGAGGGGCCAGGCAAGACCTGACCAGCTGCCTCTGACCCCTCCATGGGACTCAGGTTTTCACCTGGGCTGACCTCACTTCAATCCCTTCCTAGCTGCAGGTGTTGGATTGAGAGCAGCCCGGGTGCTCTGGGGATGGGGGCGTCCCAGCCCAGGGTGGGTGCCAGCTGGGGCTGTCAGACTCGCCGCTCATTGCATGTGCTCTCCCAGCCTAGGTGGTAGGGGGCGCTCTAGTTCTAGGGCTGGAGGAACCCAGCCCTGGGGAACCTAGGTCCTGCAGGGTAGCTCCATTGGGAGGGGACTTGCAGAAGGAAGTAGAGCTCCATATGAACACACAAGTGACACAAGCAGCACCTTGATAGAATTACAGACCCCCCTCCCCCAGAAGAGTAACCCTAATCAATGAGCCTGCCCCAAAGTGACGGGCACATCTGGTAACAGCATGCAAAAAGCCTGTCTCCTTCCTCAGGAAAGTTGGATCCCATGTTGGTTAATGCTGCTGGGAGATTGCTTTGGGTGAAAAACTGCTGTAATAATTGATTTTAGCCTGTTAATGTTAAATTTAGATTTTCATTTTATATGTAACCAGTTCTGTTTCCATTATCCTGACTCAGTACCTCTTAAATCTTAATCTTTGATAATAAATTTAGGATTGTTCCACTATACATATATCTCATTGCTGCGAGGTTATAAACGAGCTGTTTGGATTCTGTTCCCTGGTAATTTCTGAGAGTGTCCTGTGACAGTAACCCGATGCTACTGGGGGACACTTTCAGAGGGGCTTGGGGGCTGCGGTGCAACTACTGTTACCGTGCAAGGCAGAGCAAGGGCTGGCAGAGCCCTGTGGAGATTGGTAGGATGGCTAACAGACCGGTGATGTTATGCTTGACTGGATATCAGCTCCCTGAGAAAATCTTCCTCTAGCCAGCTGGGTAACAAGGTGACCCAGAGCCTGGGCACCCCAAGAAAGCTGCACACATACCCCTGTAACCTGCTTTCCCGCCTCCAGGGGCCTCTTTATCTTAGCCAACCCTCAAATATGCTCAAATCGTGTTCAAATATGTTAAGGACTGTTACAAAGAGGACACTGATCAACTGTTCTCCGTGTGCACTGGAAGTAGGAGAAGTAGGAATCAGCTTAATCTGCAGCAAGGGAGATTTAGGTTAGATATTAGGAAAAACTTTCTCACTATAAAGCTAGATAAGCTCTGGAATAGGCCTCAAAGGGAGGTTGTGGAATCCCCGTCATTGGAGGTTTTTAAGAACCCATTAGACAAAGAGCTGTCAGGGACGGTCTAAGTATAGTGCCGGACGGGATGATCTCTCTAGGCCCCTTCCAGCCCTACATTTCTAGGATTCTCTGAACTGTGGAGTTTAACTGGTGAGCCCCACAGCGAACTGACCCTGCAGCCTTCACCCAGGTCTAGTCCAATGTGAATTATTAACAAAATGAGCTGGTCCCGGATACGGAGAAGTCACAAGACCAGTGAGCACAGCAGGACATACCCTATCAGAGATACCCAATGACAGTCGTTCCCTTGTAGTGCAGTGGGGGAAGCTAGGGAATCCAATGGTTCCTCTCGGATAAAGTCTTGCAGTACACAAACAGGGACTTGGCTTAGAAAAGCAGAGATGCCTTCCCTCGCCCACTATTGCAGGCACCTATCCTAAGCCTGTAAGTAAACAGACGCGGTTCACAGATGGCCTTCTGACTCAGAAATAGACTAGACAGGAGGGAGAATAACTCACCAGAACACAGTCCATTCCACTTACAACCCAGAATTCATCAGCAACACTGAATTCCCAGAAAAACAAAGATGAGAATATGATTAAGAACCAGACCCCAGATCACTAACTACAGGGATTAGATCTAGCTTTGTGGGTGTCACGGACTCACAGATCGTGCCCACTCGTGGCCCTGTGCGGTCTGTGGGGGTTGGGGGGGCACCCCTTTCAGTGAGACAGCCCTTCTCGGGGGTCCACTCTCTCTCGGGGTTAGGCCCCTCCACCTCCTGGAGCCACACCTCTCTGAGCCTTAACAAGTCTGTCTCTCGCCGTGGGCCCCCTCAGGGAGTCCACTCGCTCTGGACCCCCCGGGGCCTCCCTCCCCCTGAAGGGGACGATGCAACCCTGTTCTCTAGACCGGAGTGACTCTCAGACAGCGTAAAACAGGAGGGTTTATTGAGCATTGAACACAACACAGGAAACACTCAGGGCCTCCGGCCTGGCCTCCCTCAGCACGGCACATCCCAGTCTCCTTGCATCCAGGTGGGCTCTGCCTGCTCCTCCTCTCCAGCCCAGAGCCCCCCTGCTTCCCAGCTGCATCTGAGATCACCGGCCCCAAGCCCCCCTCTGTCCATTGTCTTCTCTCCAGGTAAACAGGGTCGTCTGGGCCTCCTTTCTCTCTGCCCTCCTCTGGCTGGAACCGGCTGGTTGGGTCATGGAGTCCTCTCTTCACAGCCCATTGTCCTCCCACTGGCTAGAACCGGCTGCGTCTCCTCAGCTGGGTCTCTGGGTCATCAGGTCAGCGGTCGCTGGGGTGTCCATCCTCCAGGCCATCGGCTGGGGTCCCGAGTTCCCTCTCCGGTCCTCTGTAACAACAAACTCTCCCCTCACCTCGTTAAACCAGTAACACCCAGGGGCACTGAGTCCCACCCCCTCTGCATGCAAACCATTGGAAAACCATGAAAATATAAGAAAATCCCCCATTTTGTCACAGTGGGGATCCTGGAAGAGTGGTTAGAAACCCCAGAGAGGCACTGAACTGAGGTCTTCTTCCATCTCTGCAGAGAAAGGGTAAGGAAGGAAGCCCCCACATCATGGTTACAGTGGACATGCAGGAAGCCCCAA
>NW_020675586.1:0-3476 GCF_002925995.2 Terrapene triunguis
CTAATATTGCAAGAAAGGTAATACTATACTTGCTATGCACATCTTAGCAGCATTGTTTGTGTAACCATAAGTAAAGATCTGTCAGCATTTTCATTGTAAAACTGTGTTTCAAGGGTTTTTAGAAGTCACCTATAAAAATCTGAATTGACCTCCCAAAGTTAACATTCAATCTTTCAGCTTTGGAGGCATTTAACAAATGAAAACCCTTTAACATACAGAAAAAGGCAGGAAAAAACACTCATATTAAAGAAGTCAAAAGTACAGAAATAAAAGAATTTCCCAGAGGGAGAGTTACAAGTAGGCTAGGCTTGAAATCCAAGCTAACTGTAAAATTCCCAGATAAAAAAATTGTCTGAGGTGAAGTTAAGATTGGAAGTACATCAGTAATTTAGGAGTGAAAGTCCTTACAAGAATGCTGTACTTGTTTAAAAAACTTATTAAAAAGGCAGCAAATTCAATGTTAAGGCTTAGCGTACAAGAAACAAACATTTGAAATACAGAAGTTAACTATAGCTACTCAAACTAATTAACTGTACCCAGAGCTAGCCTCCACATACAAACTCTCCAGGGGCCTAATCATGACAATATAGCACTTAAAGAGACAAGATCAACGTGGTGATGAAGTATCACAAAAAGTATTGGAGACATGTATGTTTGAAACTAGAGTTGACAACTTTCTAATTGCACAAAACCAAACAATCCTGCCCCACTCCCTGCCCCGCCCCTTCTCTGAGGCCCTGCCCTCCACTCGCTCCATCTCCCCCCCCCCGTCGCTTGCTTTCCCCCACCCTCGCTCACTCACTTTCACTGGGCTGGGGCAGAGGATTGGGTGCAGGAGGGGGTTGAGGGCTCTGGCTGGGGGTGTGGGCTCTGGGGTGGGGCCAGGAATGTAGGAGGGAGCTCAGGGCTGGAGCAGGGAGTTGGGGTGGCGGGCTCGGAGAGTGAGTTTGGGTGTGAGAGGGAGCTCTGGGCTGGGGCAGGAGGTTGGGGTGCGGGAGGGGGTGAGGACTCTGGCTGGGGGTGCAGGCTCAGGTGGGGCAGAGGATGAGGTGTTTGGGGTGCTGGAGGGGGATCAGGGTTGGGGTGTGGGCAGGGTGCCTGCTTCGGGAGGGAGTTTGGGTGTGGGAGGGGACTCCGGGCTGGGGCAGGGGTGCAGGAGCGGTTATTTTTGTCCAATTTTAATTTATTTTATTTTGTGCTTATGAACTCTCTCTAAAAGAGAAATAGTCAAATAGAAAAAAACCAACTAAATACAGCTAAAGAAAACTAATCCAGAAGCAGAGCTCAAATCATAAACTAATGAGACTAAACTGAAATTGGAACCAAAATTTAGATTTCCTGTGAAGAGTGAGGAAGGTGGAGCTTTTACAAAACTTAAGACCAATGTTTCTGTGTAAATTCAAATGAAACCAGTTCTTTGTAAATAAGCAAACATTCTTCTGCAGTGTTTGCAGATCAGGCACTGTGGGATTGAAAAACTTAAAAGAAAAATGAACGTAAACAAAAATGAGACTCCACTGATTTTCTTTGTCCAGGCTCAGGGAACTCTTAACAATAACAAACAGTATAAATAATGAAAAACAAACAAGATTACCACCTAAAATGTTATTAGTAATATAAAAAAGAAAATGTTGTTCTTTAAAATATGAAATGTATGTCAACAGAGTCTCAAAGAAAATATACATTTAGGTAGAGTATCTGACAATTTAGGCTGACAGTGAGATATATTAGGCTGAAGAATAGTTTCCCAAGGGAAATGGTGACAACCCTATTCCTTGTGACATTTAGAACTGGATTGGACAAAATGCTATTAACTAAGCAGGAGAGGCCAATCCTGCATTTGCCAGGAGATGGAATAGATTAGAGATGAGGGGTAATCTCTGATTCTGTGACCACAAAATGGTGAAACATCTTTAAGACAAGAATCTCATGTGGACGAAAGCTGTAGAAACAAAAAAATGCTTATAACAAGCTAACAACCATGCATGCTACAACAGTATTAACTGTAGTAGAAAAAGAACCTGGAGCACTGGGCCTGGAGCAAGATCTGAGGTCTGAACCTGAGACTGTGAACCAAAGTCAGGTCATGTATTAAAGGAGATGCTTACAAGCTGACTGTCCAGTACATGAACTTGGCAAAGTCGTTGCTAGTGTACTAGGCACTAGATATTTATGTAAATATATCCCAGCTAGTACAGATGCCTCCCAATCTTGTACAAGATAAGATGGCTCGACAAAATAATGAATAGGTATGTTTTGTCCAAGATATCAGGAACAAGGGAAGATAATAAAACAAGTGTCATGGAATACGTAAGGTGGTGTGTAAGTTGTGTATTCCAGTTGTTTGCCTCAGGCTATAAATGTTGGGGTACTTCACCTTAACCCTTTGTCCAGCTAAGGGGGCAGTGGAAAGTCCCACTGCTGTCTGAGCTGAGTCCATTGTAACAGGCATACAACTGTCAGTGTACCTGTTACCATGGACTCAGGCCACTAGGACCTTGCTCCATTGACAATAAACCTGGCCAAGCATCTTCATCACCAAACTGTGCCTGTGGGCTCTCTTTATGAGTAACATCAAGGTCTGCTGAGTTAACATGCTGCACTATCTTTACGGACAGAAGCACTGAGCAGCCTAAACAGTGGTATGGCGGTAACAACATTCCAGCCTTCAGCACTTAACAACACTGGGTAGTACGATTAAGGTCTGCTGAACCAGCTATCTGCCCAGAGCTGGACAGCACGCTGAAAAACACACACACACACACACACACACACACACACACACACACACCCTCTGACAATATTAAGAATGTAGGAACAAAGGAAATGCTATACCAGATCATTCCAGTGGTCCATCTGTCCCAGTATTGTGTGTCTGACTGTGGTCAGTAATACGTGCTCCAGAGGAAGGTGCAAAAACACAGTGCAAACAACCCTCTTCTGCCCCAAGCAAATAGAAAGAACAAGCTGTAGAAGACTGTTGGGGGCATGAGGCCTCTGCCACAGCCCCCAGGAAATCCCAATAGAGGTGGGATCTTTCAACACCCCTGTCTCTGTGGGGAAAAGCAATCAACAAATGACTGCAGGGGGCAGATAAGGCTATTGAGGCCTCTGACCCGATATCACTAGCAGCTACTTGCCTTTAGAAACTTCCACTGACACTGGTCCTATCACATTCTCTCTTTAAATTTTGTTCTTTACACTAACCTTGATTCTGGAATGAGTGGGCAGTAGGAAAAGGTCATAGGGAGGAAGGCAGTCTGCCCTCCTTGATAGTCCAGAAGAAGGAAGAGTAAAAAATGGATAGTTTTAATAGGTAAGGATTTAAAATTACTAAAATTTGATAATAGGTTCCCACCTCAAAATCCTGTTCTATTTGTGTGATTCTTAAAGACAATACCAAACATTTTAAAACCATGTAGCACTAGGTAACTGAACATCTGGCGATAGTTAGCATACACACACACACACACACA
>NW_020675587.1:0-3709 GCF_002925995.2 Terrapene triunguis
CTTAGTGTTAGCTCCACTGCAAAAGGAAGAATTACAAGACCTCAGCTCACTAAAAGGAAGAGACAGGGATGTGATCTGCACAGTTTAAAATGCAGGTAATTGAAATATCTGCAGTTAGTGGCCGTGACACTGGCTGACCAGGTACCAGCTCTTGCCAAGACTTTGGGCCTCAGCTGAGCACTGACAAATTCATTGCTGGAAACCAGTCTGTTTCACCTGTGTTAGTATGGTTAAGATGAATATTGAACTTATAACAATGGGTTTAGTGTTTAGATTTGATTAAATGGTTATAAGTTGCTGTATGCATTCATCTCATTTATAATATCTTTAGCACATGCTATAAGAGAACATTTCAGATTTTGCTTTGTGAACCCAGTCAGGAGGGATTGTCTCCTTCTCATCAAGAAGGCTATCAAAACTAGATGGGCCATTGTGGAACATCTCAACACAAAGACTTTGTTAATTGGACTCTCACAGGGCCAGAGCTATGAAACAGAAACAGGGATTCCCCAGGGTCAACTTGGGTTAGTCCTAGAAGACATTCAGAGCTGACAGATTACTACAACTCTGTCACCTTTTGGAACCATAGACTAACTCATTTGTCTATATGTGCTTGCCTGCTTTAACCTTGTAAATAACTCTCATTTCTTTTCTTATTTAATAAATCCTTAGTTGGTTTACTATAGGATTGGCTAAAAGTGTTGTCTTTGGTGTGAGAGCTAAGGTACAAATTGACCTGGGGTAAATGACTGGCCCTTTGGGACTGGGAGTAACCTGAATATTTTGTGATCTTTGGTGTATCGCAACCATCTGTCACTAAGTGCAGTTTGCCTGGGTGGCAAGATAGATTGGAATGCCCAGGGGGACTGTCTGTGACTCCATGGTAAGACTGTTATAGCGCTTTAGGAGTTCACACACATGTTACTGGGATGGTGAAATCTAATTATAGACCATACAACCAGTTTGGGGTCTCTGACCTGCTTCTAGACAGTCTGGCCTGAGGTTGGCACTCACAGTCATGAGCCACTCCAGACAGGGTGACAGTGGCCTCAGAGGAGAGAACCAAAAAATAACAAATGGCTAGGTTCTATGATGCTCACATATCATATTACATCATCCCCTATGGAAAAGTTTTATAGACTTTAATAGAGAATTATGGGTGGCATTTTCAAAAGCACCTAAGTGGTCTAGGAGCACAAGTCCCTTTGGAAATCAAAAATCCCACTCTATATCCCTGGGATTATAATATTCTATAGGATAGCCTAAAATAATACATAGCAAGAGTATCATTTTCTATTACATTGAATAGGTTGTTAGAGTAATTTCTACGGAACATATTGGTTTCATCCCAATTAAATTCCATAAAACTTCTCCATGAGAGACATCAAGTGGTATCATTTACATCTGTTTCAGACTAGAACTACGTCTGACACATCACAGGCTCAGTCCTGTCCTCAGTTGTTGTAGCACACATCGAAATGTTGTAGAGCAAGAGACCAAACACAATCCCTGGGTTGCACGAGGATAAATAAGTGCAACCCAAGCTGAAGGTCTCCAACAACAGTAGTCTTCTGGAGTAGGGGCACAATGGCACACATTACCTGCAATTAGCTGCTCTATATGGGAGCCTAAAGCAGGCTGCCACAGCCCCAAAAGTGGGTTGGGCCAGCCCAGGGGGAGACAGGGCCAGGAGATGTGCCAGTTCGTCACCTAGGCAGCTTTTATTTGTGATGCGCCTAATTGTATTTCAAAAATCACTCTTCATTTGAACTTCCTTTCCTTGAGAGGGTTGGTAGGAATCCATCTTCCTAAATCCTTTCATTCTGGGGTTTTGCACTTAAGCACATCCGACATATATCATATTTGAATGTAACAAGTACCTGGAGCCCCCCATAATCCTACAAAGGGATCTTCAGTGGTAGATAGATTATGCAGAAGAAGGGGCTGTAGATATTGAAAGGATATACTATAGCCAGGGAGCCATAAAGTCAATACAGTACAATTTTGATTATTACAATTTCATAGGACGTTGGGGGTGAAGGTGAATATGTTTGGTTGATCAAAGATTCAAGTAACCAAAGAAATTTTCAATGTAATTAACAAATGTCAGGGGACATGATGCTGTTTCAGGTAACAACGTTATGAATAATTGAGGTGAGGAGTAGGTAATTAAGTTTGTGATATAATTTTTTAGGCAAAAACTATCATTAAAATTACTTTCACATATTTTAGTTAGAAAAAATAGCTATTAAAAATAAAACGTTACAGGCCTGAGGGTCCCAATTTTTAAGCTTGGGTGTGTAAAATATAAATATCTAAATACTTGTTTTAGCCATTTTAGTTCTGATTTAAAACAATCTTTAAAATAGTTATTCAGATACAGATTCAGGTGCCTTACGTTAGGCAGACACATTTGAAAGTTTGCCCTTGTGGATTATTTCCTAAAACCGTCAACACCTGCAGCTCCCACTGATTTCAATTGCTAACCATCTCTGAAAATCAAGTCCCTTGCCTCTCCATTCTGTGGACAGCAACTGTAAACCAAATAGGTCCAATTAGCATTAATATGGCTCATCTATTTAACTTCCACAGCCATACACTTCAAAATGAGAATACACCAGACAGTTGTTACTTTTAATTTTGTGCCTTTGGTATTTAAGGTCATGGGTGAGAGGTGGGAAAAGATATGACTGTCTATTAACCTGGGAAAAAATTAAAATAAACAATTCATTGTCTTCATTTAATATTTTTATATAGCACCTTTCATCGTAAAAGATCTCAAGCACTTTAGCAACTATATATTAGTGGACAGGATGTAAATTTTAAGATTGTATCTGTGAGCGAAGTTGTTCAGAAGTAAGTTTCCTAGGCTGGTCAAGTATTTGTTAAATGTTACTTCAGCAAGCCCTGAAAAATAACAAAGCCAATAGAAGTTCGTAGGAATCTTTCTACTGACTACACTGGGGTTTGGATCATGCCCTAAAAGCTGGTATGTAACAACTGATGTGTCACTCACACCTCAGTTACTCCATTACACAAGTACAGAGTGATACAAAACCATGCACAGTTTGCAGTTA
The DNA here is from genome assembly GCF_002925995.2 of Terrapene triunguis. Lineage (NCBI taxonomy): Eukaryota > Metazoa > Chordata > Testudines > Emydidae > Terrapene > Terrapene triunguis. Next base: position 3,078 of record NW_020675587.1, read on the forward strand.
CTGAATGACAGATGTAATACCTTCCTGTAGTTGCTTGATTCAATGAGTGAGTTTAGGGATTTAGTCAAATGCTGGGTCCTCACTTTCATTTTTAAGGCTGTTAGATTTGTGCTTTTGTTGCCCTGAGCAGTTACATTTAATGAATGTTTGATCAGCAGAGGAAGATTCTCTAGGAATATCTTCTAGAGACACATGTCAGGCTAATTAAGAAAAAAGCACAGTATCCTGATGGGCAGATAGCATGTGTTCAAGTAGAGCAGGCACAGCTACCCTGTTTCAGTTTACCATCAGCTGTCATGTTTGCACTTTGTTTCACTATACTTTATGCTTATTCCTGAAGAGTCACATGCTGGAGTTTTCTGCTTTTTTATGTTTTCTTTGCTTTCTGGGAGTATAGTACAGAGACTGGAAAAGCTACTTGTTACTGTCAAATTAAAGTAGATTGTTTAAATAACCAAATATTCATTAATTGAGTTATTTTTATAATACTTTTTCTAATTGATCTTATATGCGGAACAGAAATCATGTATTGCATTGTATTCAAATGAATCTATTTTGCAATGGCCTGCTCAGTTTGGAGGTTGACATTTTAGTTTTATTACATTGTAAACATGCCCCCAGCTACCAGGGCC